>NC_081250.1:58820363-59055363 GCF_030490865.1 Poecile atricapillus
TCAGAAGTTGCTGCAAGGCCACAGTGGGACCATTTCTCTGAAACTCCAGGATTAAGAGAACTTCTCTCTTGTTCTTTTCCTTCTAGCATTATCCTCATTATTTACTGACTGGCTCTTCCCCACCAGTCTCAGGCTTCACTTCCTCTAGCCCAGACATCTTATAATACACTGGAAGAAGATGAAGGAATTAGTTAATTCCCCAGAGCTGGCCCAGCCCCACCAACCTGCAAATTCCTATATACAAGCTGGCAACTGTGATCTTTCCTCTAAGCCAGCGAGAGGATTAACTCCTTCCCTACTTTAGTTCGCAGCTCATTCACAAGCTGTTCATTTTGTTCATCCAGTATTTGATATCTGCTTTGATTGGACACAGTGGGTCACGTTAGTGTGGTTTTCATTCCCTACTTAGTTCAGCTAATTAAATCCTACACAAAAATAATCACAGATATATTTTTGCTAAATGTGCTGTATGAGAATTGGACATTCCCAAAAGTGCTCTTTCGGAAATGTTTCAGTAAACTCCTTTGCTAGGCCAAACACAGAGAGGGCATGAATGCAGACATTACAGACTTGTGTAAAAGGAGATTTTGGATGAGAGGTCATTTTTCTCAAGTTCTAATAGGTACTACTGATGGGTGCAAGTACCAAGCCAAGCTAAAGCTGCAGCTGAATGACAAAATAATAGGAACTACGAATGCAAAACTATGGAGGACACATTTTCTTACCTTTAAAAAGCTAGAATGTTCAGTTTATCCTGCTATTTTACAACACAAAGTGATATTTAGATACCGACAGCTGCACTCCATTCTCATAAAAAGAATCATGTTTGTTGTTCTCATAAAAAGAATCATGAGGTTGCATAGTACCTTAAGGTTAATTATCAGTGACATCCCTTTATGAACTGAGATTTCCTCAATCCTTATCTTGCAGACCAATCTGCCAGTTCTAGCCTACAAAAGCCCTTCTAATTGGACCATCCCAGTGACACCAGAGTGCCTGTCAGTCATATACCAACAGCTCCATAGACCAAACCTTTCTAACTCTCTGCATGTGGGCCAAGCCCAGCTCATGAAGCATCATTTGAAAAACCATCAGCAGCACTGGCCTACTCATAATCCCTTTTGTTGGCTGTAGAGAACCTCTGATAGAAGTCATAATAATTGGAACAATTCTATTTTTTAAAATCCACTTTGGAAATTTTGAACTGAAAAAAACCATATCTTTGGATTTATTTTTCCATCAGAAGTCTCAAATTTTTGAATTTAAAAAAAAACTAAAAGAAAAACTGACTTGATTTAATTTAATCTAGGAGTTTATATGAAGTATTTAAAATTGCATGCAATCTTCTTTTTTCCAGAAAATGTAACATTTTTCTTTCCTGGTATATTGGTTTTCCAAAGTAATTTGAAGCTATTTTGTAATAAACATATTGGTCCTCCCAAACAAGTGGACACGTCCATTTATTCCAACAGAACTCCAAGTTCTCATGCTCACACTGATTTTGGCCTATTGCATTGAATGGTTTTAGCCTAAAGGGGTGGTGGAATTCTTGGGTGCAGTGACGCTGTGTCAAGTTGTGAGTTCATTCAGTGTGGTGGGGTATGGGCTGAGTGAGGCTGGCCAGACCTGTAAGAGGAGATTGTCAATGTAAAGGAACAGGATAGTGCTGAAACTGCTGTTATCTAGGATGCAGGCATTGCTTTCCCTCCTGTGTAAAGGCATACTGGCTGCATTACATTTGCCACTTCTTGGTTAGACATAAAGCAGGAGTCTGCCCGACTGCCTGTGACCAGTGGAGAGTCCAAGGTTTGTCACTGGCATTTTTTTTCAGATAATATGCATCACTTCATCTTTTCCTTAGGTGTCATAGCAAATACTGTTCTTGGCCTTCCTTTTGGCTCAATTTCAGCTCCTTCTTCCTCATTATTTGTCTCAAAAAGGTGGAATAAACTGCTTTCTCATGGAACTCTGTTTCCCTTCATTTCCGACACCTGCACAGGTGGCCAGGGATGTGCAAGCTGTACACAAAGACAAGAGAAGTGGTGCTGATGAGGGTGGGCATCAGAAAAGGGGGAGCAGAGAAAGCAGGCGAGAAAGGAAATTTCAGCTGTGACAGTGAAGAGAACGAGAGAGAAACACAAGTAGCTCCACAAGCAGTGGGGACGCTGCCTTTTTCAGCCAATCTCACTAGCTGGTAATCATGCAGCAACGTATCATCATGACAACTTGTCAGGGACACAAGCAAAATATTTGATTATAAACAAAGATGAGTGATCTCCTTAGTGTTGGGCTTTGTAAAATCAACATGTTACATGACAAAGCCCAAATGCTGAGTCTGTCTTGACAGCACCCCTGTAGCTTCTGCTGTGCTTGGAGAGCTGCTCTGACTACAGATGATCAGTAGATATTCTTGTGATATTTATTGTCAAAAGCTTGTGACTGAAAGTTTTTGTGAACTGCCACGGTGTGAATTTAGAATTAACACTGACATTTTTCATTCATTTTCACAAGCTTCTGTTGGCCCTGCATGAGTTTTTATAACTATCACATTGAAAAATCTCAGCACTTCTTTTTGTGGAAGAGGGATGTGGTACTGTGCAGGGACATAACTTGTGGATGAAGAGGTTCATCTAGTCATATTTGGGAAAGTCCACATATATTTGGCCAAATTATACACTTTTCAGAAATATTTGTCCATGCTCACTGGTTTGCTTGACATATTCTGGCATAAATACTTTGGAGATACCATCAGTAATGGTGTTTTCTTCAAAGCAAACAAAAGAAATAAAAAAATCCACAATTTTGAGTCTATTTTCCTGCTGTATCTTTGTCATTATTTGGTATTCAATGCAGAAAAATAAGGTTATGGTAATAACAGGAAAATACCTCTTATGCCAACAGACAGCTCTGGGATTACATGCACAAAGAAAGGGAGCATATATGTTACAATACATGCTTATGTATTAATTTAGTACATGGTGGCTTTTTATTCTAGCAATATCATTTGAGCTGCCACAGTTAAAAGTCTATGCCAGCATTTCCATTACAAATCCACCGTTCATAGGGATTTACAGCATCAGTCTAAACACTGCTTTGGAATGAAACTTGGCAAATGGGTCTCAGCCCAGAAGCAATTTTTTTACCCATCTATTTGACTGTTAACTTATACTGGCATAAAGATATAGTTGTTCTACTTCAATAACTTAAAATGGCTTTGAATTAAAAAAAAAATGAAATAAGTTTATGGCACTGCATAATTACTTATTCAGAAGAAACAATACAACAGATCAAAGTAAAAATTGCTAAGATATTTTATGATGGAAACAGGATATCCTAAAATATGCTTTTTCTCCACAATTGTTAATAGAAAATCTGCTTGAATGCACAATCAGTTGTCTTCACTAGACAGTGCTTCACATCTTGGAGAAAGATCTAAAAATGGATGGAACCTCCTAAAGATACAGCTCTAAATGGATAAGAGGCAGTGTGCAATAACTCCCATCCAGTTTCTACCAGCTAGAAAGCCAGTTGGTGGCAAGCTGACAGAGAATGAATTACATTTGGAGATATTTCTTAGTTTGCTGTGGGTCACAGGCATTCCCTGTTCATCAAAGTCAGGCACAGTGTTTCCGTGTCTGAGGAAGTGTCACAGTGAAGATGCTTTTGGTTTCTAGTTAGGGCAGAGGAGGTTTCCAGCTGGTTGTGGGTGGCTGAAGAGGAGCTGGGCATGTGGTGTGAGGGAAAAAGTTCTGGAGAAGTGAAACAAATTGGAACAAAATGCAAAGAGAAACTGTGAAGTAAAATTAATCTGAAATAAAAAAAAAAAAAAATTAAGAGAAGAAAATTAAACTCCATGCCATCTGGAAGAAAAATTCTGAATTTCTTCAGGTCAACCTCTGCAGCTCATGATCTGGCAAAGCTCTGAAAGGTTTTATGGGATTTAGACCAAGCAGAAAGAGCACCCATGAAGCACCAGTTTGAGTCTCAATGATCCTCTGCTCACACTGTGCTTATCTGGAATTCCTATTGATAACTGGTGAAATGCAAGAGTAGCAAGGCAAACAGAGAACATATCCTTTGTGAAGAAAATAAATCAGAATAAAACCAAAAGACAATCCTGAGGTAAGAATAAAAATATTAGAACTTCCCCTGGAAAAAAAAGTGTCTGGGGGCAAAGAAACAGGATGTGATAGTTCCATATGGAATAATAAAAAAACAGGGAAAAAGTTAATAAGGGATAATTATCCACTGTTCCAGACAGAAAGGGGCTTAGGGTACAATCCCTTAAATTACATCAATAGGCTCAAAACTAAACAAAGATATCTGTTTCTTAGGCAAAAAATGCACTTCACTGTGGACATTTCAGCTGTGCAGCAGCACAGAGCTGAGCACCTCACTCTGAAAGTCTGTGAGGTGGATGCAATCTCCAATAGAAAAAAGTCCCAAGACTGGGGTAAGGCTGAAGAGATTTCACTGTGTATTTTTTTGCACACCTGCACTGTTTTGCCTTTGGCTCCTGTGCTTGGTGTGGTCACACACAGGTTATGGTATCCCAGACAAACATCAAGAATGGTCCAGTACACTTGCTTACAAACACTGCCCATAATATAATGAACACTTGGAATTTTTCCCTGTCACATGCTTTGAGGATTGGAGCATGTGCTCATATATGTGCCCATAACCTACTAAATATTCAGTACAATATATTGAATACAATTTCAACATGATGTATTGAAAGTTGTAGGTGCAAGCAGAACCATACATACAGACACAAGACATTGTGTGATTAAAATTGAACACTGAAATGAATGAGAGGTACAGATGCAGGCAGAGACACAGAATAAAGAGACTTCAGAATAAAGTCTAAGAATCTCAAGCCATATGTTGCTTGTGTTTTTGCCATACATTTCTTAAGTGGGCAGGGCACTGTCATTTTAGTGCAGAACAGATTGTTCAGTGTGTAGACCTCAGGCAGAAGTATCCCAAGAAGGTTCATGAGCCCAGCACCATCATGCATTGCAGGAGGGGTGCAAGACCAGAAGGGGGGAAGGAGTCAGAAGTGTCAGAAGCAAGACCTTGAAGCTGTTCTGTGACCCTGCTCAGATGTGTGGTGAGTGTGCTCATTAGCCCCATTAGCCCAGGACAGGCATGGGGCAAAGCATAGGGATCAAAGAGGTTGGAATTCTGTACGAGCCCAGAAAGAGAAAAGGGGATGTGTAATGGCAGCAGTGGACAAAGAAAGGAGAAAGAGGAGGGAAAAGAAAGAGCCTCCTTGTAGAGAAGGGCAATCTTAGCTGGTGGGTGAAAAAAATTTCTGAGCACTGGTTTGTCCTCTTCAGGTTTTTGTTCCATGTAACCCATATGATCTCAGCCTCTACTTTTTCCTTCCCTCCTTCCCTCCTTCCCTCTTTCCCTCTTTCCCTCTTTCTTTCCACATTCATATTGCCAAAGATTTATTTGTTTTTTTGGGCACACTGGCAGATTTCCTTCAAAATGTTTTGTTTAGTGCCTTCTGTGGACCAGATCAATACTATGGGTTTAGGAATAAAAATCCATACAAGTAGGTGTTTTTTACAGCACAGTCTGGCACTCAGCCCTGGTGGTGTGCAGAGGCACCCAAATTCATGCCTTCTGCATGAATTACTAGCCTTGTGTAGCTTGTCAGAAGCAGGTTTTTTTAAACACAAGACAGAAATTAGCATAATTTGCCAAATGAAAATGCCTAGAAAGTTGAACACAGAAAAAAAATCCAGGTGAAGGCATTTGCTGCTCTGCCATTTCTTGCAGATAGAATTCCTCCTGAATTAGTGCAAGATCGACCTTCTTTTAGAGACACACTGAAATTTTACATTATGGCATTTTGACTGTGAAATAATTTCACCCTTTACACATGTGCCTCTGAAGTCAAGGCATCCACTGGCATTTTCCTTTGGGGGAAAATTTAACTTCTCATGTATTTGGTCTATGAATCCTGCTACTGCCAGATCACATTGCTGCCTGCTTTGTCTCTCAGTTCTCTAATACATTTTTAGACATTGATTGGAAATTGTTAAGCCATGTCTAGACCAGAAAAACAACATGAAAAGGTAACAAGCCTGGTCTTCAAATGGTATTTTAAGTGCTGATTTACACTGGCTAAAATCTAGCCTGACAGGGAATGACATATTGAAAATTAAATATAATGCAGTAATTTTAATCTTTGTTATATCATCATCTGATGATAAAACATCTATTTCCGCAACGTTTTGTGCATACAGATATGTTAACAAATTCAAAATCTACCCATCTAAAAGGAAATATTTGCTATAAACACAGGCTGATTCCTACTCCTACCTATTTCTCACACATATGCATACAGATAAATGTGTACACATATATCGTATATGTACTCATTCTCTAGGTAATCAGAGACACAGATAAAATAAAGCTTCTAGAGTGACAGACATTCTGCAGACAGGGTTGTTAGTTTATGTAGGCTATAGGCAGAGTCGACTGGAAAATTTTGATCACTTTAATTTACTATATCCAGCATGCCTGCTGTACTCGTCCAGCACTTTTATCAAGCCCTGTGAGGTGGTATTGATTTTTTTATTTTCTATGTAGGATAAGAAGACAGAGAGTTAGGAGCAAGAGTGAATGAAGAACTTTCTTCAGATTACTGCTATTCTCTAGCTTATTGCATCCTGTCGTTTGTAGTTTCAGATGATGTCCAGTATGTCAGGGTTGCTTGAAGCAATAAACAGGGTGAATAACAATGGAAAGGCTAGATGAGAAAGATTGAAAAAGGAGAAAGAGGCAGCAAAGAAAGTAAGAAAGTGAATGTGAGAAATAGGAAAAAGGGGAAAAAAAAAGAAAGCAGAGGTTGAGAAAAAGTGTCCTAGGTGTAGAGAGCTTGATAAGTGCATTCCTTTAAAGAAACTGTAACCAGCCATGGCAGTTTTTCGACCAAGAGCTACACATAAAACCTATAGAATTGTGAAGGACTAGAAGCAGTGGCTTCTGGGTGTTACTTTTTTTCCCTACAAGAATTTCTAGAAGAAAAAGCCAGAAAAACAGAGAAATGATGAGGGCAGATATGATTTGCATTTTTATTTGCTGAATGAATCCCAGATCACCACAAAAGGATAAATCTATCTTTTACATCCAGTTTAAGGTGTGGTCCTAAAAAGTAATACCACACAGACTTTGTATCTCACCTTGACTTTTTTCTACCACAAACTACTGCTTTTCTAAGAGAGGACTGAAATCTTTTGCTTATTCTGTTAAGTACCCTCACTGTGGCACTGTAACCTCTAGCACAGCAGGTAAAGGGAGATGATTTGGGCTTGTAGATAAAAGCTGCCCCAGGCAGCATCACCTTTGCTGACCCAGGTGGCCCCGTTTGCTTGTGTGAGCGTGGCTGGGCACATGTTGCTGTGGGGTGCAGGCTCTCGCTGTGGGGAGCACTTCAGATCTGCAGTCTGGGCTGGGCAGGTTTCGTGATCTACAAGCGCTGATCTGAGAGGCAGACTTCACTGTTCAAAGGTGCATTTTTGTGTTTAGAAGGAAAATCTTACATGAAACATTAGTTATGCTTTCCCTCGACTTCAGGTGGATAGTAGCTTCTGAAGGGAGGTAGGATTCTGTCCCACAAAATTGTTTATTCTCAGCTTTCCTTCTGGAGCTTGGAGGAACAGTTACTGCAAAGGGTAGTTTTTGTGTTATCCTGCACACCCAAAGCCTGTTTATTAAAGCAGGGCAGTTCCTTACCACTGGTGGCTCATATGGGAAATGGCCAGACAGAAATACAGTGAGTAACGCTACAGACTTGCAGACTCGAGTAATCCTGACTCACAGAAACAGATTCCTTCAAGTCACTTAAAAAAGCTTTTGGTTTTTGTGTGTTATGGCTATTACTGATAAAAATCTTGTCTGATAATCTACCTTATACTGTTTGTCCTTTTATATGGGGCCAGTTTGCCTTATAACCATCCAGAGTTAGTGGAAAAGTTTACTTTTCCAGGGGAAGTACAAAGCAGAGAAAAGGTGGGCAGCCTGATCTGATGCCTTTTTTGTATTCCCTTTAGGGGATGGGGAGGACAAATCAGACCATCTCAGGGATGGAGCGTCTCCATGGCATCTCTCACCCATTTCCTCATTAGGAGAATATCTTATTCTTACACAGCCCTTGCTCAGGCTGTGTAAGGTGATCCCAGCAGGACTCTGAAGCCTCTCTTGTCCATTTCTGACAAGAACCTGGACATGAAATGCTGGATTTTTGATGAGAAATAGACTATTAACAGGCTTTTCATAATTCTTTCTGCTCAGTAGCACAAATTTGTGTCCTTACTTCAAACAAAGTCATTTGCTTTAATCACATCCTGGTTGTAAATGTACAAGTTGTAATCTTTATTGGGATTTAACTTCAGAGCATGTCCAGGAACTCTGGCAGAAACATCAGTGCAGAGAACACCAGTAAGGAACAGAATTGAATCTTTTTGTAGGCAGATTATGTCCCAGAAATTCACTACTGCAAGAAATATCATTTGATACCAAGAGAGAAATGTAAGGTAGCTCAAATGTAAACTGAATTTAGACTTGGTAAAAAAAGTGACAAAAACCTATTTTTTCCTATTGGAACAATTTCAAATGTAGTGAATGATTGTTCACCATTTAACATTGTAAATATTGTAACAGTGAGATGCAGGAAACCAAACTGACTGACAGCAGGAAATTTTCTTTTCAGATTTTCATTTTCCAAACTGAGAACATCTCAAAAGTTAGAAAATACAGCAAAGCACACTGTAGTTATAAAATGCAATAAACATCCCTGTTCTATTATCCTGTTTTATTATCTATCTCCTAATGACATAACATTTTAAATGTAAAAACTGTCATTTTATCTTCTTTTTCAACTAACATTCAGACACATTAGATTAATGAATTTCAATTCAAATTCTGGATGTCTCCTTGGTTCAGCATGTTTGCCATTGCAAGCTTTTGCTATTTTTGATGACTTAGTGGGTATTGACTGTTCAGAGGCATGGGAATGGCTGCTCTGATGGTTCCCTGTACTGGAGGCAGATGAATTCTCAGAGATCTGAACACCCTGTGGAGTACAGAAGCCCCTCAGCATGCACCAGTCAAGCTCAGCTCTTGCAGGATATATTCTCTGACATTAATAATGTAATTTTCTTGTGACTAAGAAATTGGATGTGAGAGAGAATTCCCAGCACACTGCTTGTTAGCTCCATTTGCTTGTTCTGGTTTCAAGTGCAAACTTCAGTTATCATAAAGTCATAAAAATACTGTATGACATTTGTGAATGATCCCACAATGGCAAACAGGAAAATCTCTTCCTTACTGACTGGGGTTTCTCTATCCAAATTTTAAAGAATATTCTTAAAATACTGAAATTTAGTCAAATAAATAGTTGAGAAAGACCCTGTCTGAACCAGTGGGATAATACAGACACAGTTAATGATTTAATTTTCTATTACTCTTTTGATGTGGTGGCATAGCCTGAGCAACCATGAAAATCAGCACAAAACAGTCAATTTTAATTTAGCACTTTTTTTTTTTCTTTTGATAATGCTGGAATTTGGAGTGAAGGGAAGAAGAGTAGCTTTTCATATTAGTGGTTTGTGACAGCAGTTGACTTTTTCTTCTTTTTGATGAATTTGAAGGTCATTAATATGGTTTATTTATTTGAGTAGTCACCAAAGAGTACCTCAGTCCAAATGAAAAAGCATGAAAAAATATTTCTGCCAGTGACAGAAACAACATAAACCTAATATCCCAAAAAATCTACTGGTTTTATATTGGTATCCAAGAGAAGGACCTGACAGAAATTGGGAATTATGTTTGTTTTGTCAGTTCTCAGGTAAGCAACTTTTAAATCCCCTGTAATGTGAAAGTGTCAAATGAGTTCCCTAAACTTTGACTGTCCAACCTTCACTAGGCAAGCTCCTTTCTCTGCTGAGTATCTAACACGTTTCTGTGCACAGAGCAGAAGCAGCCATAGGCGTGGGCAGGTTTAGCTGATGGCTACTGCACTGTTCTGCTTCTGATTCAGGGAGCCAGTGATTCCTCTTGCTCAGGGACTGTGTGCCTGCAGCTCTGACCGCAGCATTGCAGCAAGAGAACTTCATATCTGTGCTTTAAATCATGTGTGTATGTGGAGTTCTTGGCCAAGAAGACCAAAGATCTTGTGGCTGTGCCTTCCACTGGAAAGAGGCACTAGGTTTGGTAGGTGTCTGTGCATTGCTGGAGTGATGGCAGAGGTACCCAAGCAGGGAAAAACCTGAAGTGTTAGAAATACTAAAAGACATTCAGAATGCCAAAAAGTTACATACAACAGCTACTACTGCTTTGTCAATGTGTCACGGTATGGAGCGCTCTTTGACCCTCACGATAGGCAGAAATTCTTCCTCATGAAGGATTGTAAGATTCTGTGATATTTTTAGAGTTTCGGAATGAAGTATCAGTACTTTGAAGTGAAGTGAATGAATTTTATAATTGTTATTATTATTATTGTTATTTTCAGGTCAACTGGGTTTTAAGATTTGTTATTTAAAGTTTTACTTGACATATTTAAGAGGACAAAAAAGTAAACCAAATAATTAGAAAATAGGACCCATTCATTCTGACATAGCTGAAGCAGAATTTTTTTATTTTTTTCTATGACAGTGTTTATGTTTTCCAAAGAAAAGTTTCTGCTAAATTGTCAATATTTGAAAGTCAGGGGAAAATATTAAGGTTTCTCATCCCAACTGATGTCTGAGGGACACTTGTGCCAAAAGTATCACAGCCATGCAAGAAAAAACATGGTGAAATTTGGGTAAAGGTGATGCCCTACACATCACACACAAGTCCATGTACACACAATATGTATGTGGTTTGCTCTGCATGCTCAAACATAAAGTACAAGCCAAGAGCCGACAATGGAATGCAGCATCCCGTAGATCTCAAAACCAGATAATTTATTTATTTACACTTTTATAGCCATTTAAAGTACCTAATTCCAGAAGATTTTGTGCCTCAATTTTTATAGTAAATCAATGGAACAGCAACAATACCTCTTTTATCTGAGAGGATGCTGTGACGTGGTTATTATCACCATTGTACACACAGCACCTGAATACGTACACAGACACAGCTACTTGCCTGTGCATATTAAGTAATCACTGCTCTAACTGCATTAACAACATCCATTTCAACACAAAAACCTTGGATTTATTAATTGGTTTGAATACCCTAAGCACTTCAATATTATGCCCATATTTTATTTTTTTCCCTGGTGTTTCAGTGGTTTTACCAGAAATAACAACACACTTAATTACAGAGGAGTCTTAGCCAGTAAATGGTATAGAAGATTTGGGAATTCTAATAGCTTTGTCTATTGAAAAATAAAAGTAAGGTCACATTACTTGAGTAACCAGCTTTATACAAAGCTAAAGATTGAATAAAAGGTTCCATTTGATTTAAGCTATTTCCAAACAGTAATGCAAAATTGTAACAGAAATAATTTAGACATAGGTAAAGACGCTTCAAAATCAATAATGTTGGAAGAAATGAAACATATGC
The DNA here is from genome assembly GCF_030490865.1 of Poecile atricapillus. Classification (NCBI taxonomy): domain Eukaryota; kingdom Metazoa; phylum Chordata; class Aves; order Passeriformes; family Paridae; genus Poecile; species Poecile atricapillus. The sequence continues at coordinate 58,831,929 of NC_081250.1, forward strand.
TGATGCAATCAAACAGAATTGAATTTCATATAAATGCTAGCAAATCTGTATCAGATTATCACTGCAAAAACTTCATTTTCATTGATTTATAATGTATTATTATTGTTTCCACCAAACTGCCATAGACAGCGATTTAAGCAGCTGCCAAGTGCCTTAAGGGTAAATAAAGGGTGTCACTGACGGTGCTGGGTTATAGAAGTTTAAGAGACCAATAATTCACAAGTGTGGCAGGTGTGACATTCTGTATATTCATTAGTCTTTTATTTTAATCCTGTTGCCTAAGTATTTTATAGTTTTTTATGGGAGAAGGGTCAGTTGCCGGTTTCAGAAGGCAACCACAGAGGTTGGAGTGTGTTTGTACCAGCCTGTTCCTCAGAGGGCTGGGCAGCATCCTTTTGTTAAGCAACCAAATGACAGAAGCATACACTGGAATGTCAGCAGACAATCTTGGGCTAAAGACACACATTGGCAGGTCCCTTCCTCCAAAAAGGAGCTGAGAAGTGGTGTCTAAAGGTAACCCAGGCTATGGATCAGTATACATTTAATTAATGCACAGCACCTAACCCCTGGAAGTTTTTTTGTCTCCTGTCAGATGAGTAAAACAAATATGGTTCACATGTGTTTGGTAGAACAGACTGCAGTGCACCCTCTTTTAAAATGTGATTAATGCTATTGGTGTCAGTAGGGCTATTTACTCTCAAAACTGGGACTGGGTGAAAATTTATTCTGAGCAATGTTTCATTTGCTTTGAGATGCAGCAAATGGTCATAGACTAAACTTATCCCAAACTCAGAACGATGTTTTGAACCAAGGGAAGAGTCAGAAACAGCTAATCTATTTTAGTACAACTTTTTTGAAGTCCAGTGGTTTGATTTTCCATTTTCAGATTAATGTTTCACTGAAATGAATTGCAAAAATATCAGTAAAGATGACTGAAAAAAATTAAAAGTGAATTTTTGCATACTCTAAAAACTTTCCAAATAGAACAGAAAAAAAAAAAAAAGTCAACCAATAAAAACTGTTTAAAGACTAAAAGTTATTATGTTTTGATACAAGATCCTCCCCACACAACTTTTGGTTCAGTCAGCAAACTAAATGAGAAAAAAAAAAATCAGTACCTTAGGTCGGAACAAAATTAAGTATTGTGCTGGACCAGGCTATCCTTTCTCCTTTGAAACAGATAGTTTCATAGTAATTCTATAGTCCATTCATTTTCTGTTGTTTCCTACATCCCTTGGATGTAAGAGATATTGTTTTAATGTTTTTTAGAATCATGCTAATATTTAACTGTCTAAGGTGCTTCTTTTCAAAACAGTCTTGAGACCTCCATATTGGCAGATGTTAAGCAAAGTCCCCAAATCTCTTTGTTTTCTCTGTGATGTGTGATGAGTCAAAGTTTGGATTGCCTTGTGGATGTGCCAATTATTTTGTCAAAGAGGAAAAATGGTTCATTTTTATACTTTATTGGTGAGGAAGTGGGATGAAATCTTGCGAAGTAGCACCCATTATTTCACTACATTTACAGTACTGCAATACATATATTTGCTTTTGTGTATGGTATGTGCTGGAAAAAGAGATGCTATTGGCAAGCTCCCATCTCAATGCATGCCCAGAAGAGGTGCAGAAACCTGTTCAATAATTCAGGCAACAGTGACCTCAGAAGTATATGTGTCTGTTATCTGCTCTGGCTCATGTGATGTGATTTTTGGCTGCAGAGAAAGCTTATGGTGAAAATCATATCAAGCTGACCAAGCCAAAGTAAACACACACACACACATATACATTTTGAGGTAATTTTTGTCCATTGAGATCATTCAGCCCTTCCAATATTTAAAGGAGAAACAAGATTTGCCATGATCATAAACATTTTATTTACTTTTTCCTCTGTTGCAGCATGATTGCTTTAGGTAATAAATCCAGCCAACAAGGAGCTAAAGGACAATTATTGCACACTAACAGCATATGTTCACTGTCACGGTAGCAGGGCTTTATACAAGGAAAAACGCGTCACACAGGCTGAAAACCGACAAGAAGAACATCGAATGAATGTGGTGGTCCCTGTTTGCTTTGATGTAGGGGCATGTTCTCTGCCACAAAAGGCAAAGCCTCACCTGGTTGTTTCTGGCCTTACAGAGCAGAAGGAGCAGCAGCACAAGGCGCTCTCTGAGGTTTACCGCCGGTGTTTTATGTACAGTGAAACACAGGCTGCCCTCACTGTAGAGCACAGCTCCTTTTAGGAGAAGCCCAGAGTCCAAGGGTGCCCGTTGGTTGCATTCCAGTTCTCATGACTTCCAAATTTACTGCATACTTTGCCAACCCAAACTCCTCCACAGCAAGACAAACACACTCCTGCTTTTCCTGGTCCCAATCCAGCATGGTGGCTCTTCAGCACGTATATTTGCGCTGATGTTGATTCCCATTATTTCCAGTAGACCAAAGGTCCACTCTAATTGATTCCAGGTTTTGGAAGCAAAAGATCTGAATTACTGAGAATATGAAGTTCCTACAAATGGTAAAGAAACCATGAATCTGAAAGCTGATTTAGGAGACAGGACATCAGATTGTCACTGGGGAAACTGAGGTGCAATGTCTGCTTCAGACAACTCCTATATAATCTCAAATGAGTCATATAAACTCAATGGTGTTTTAATTTCCAGTCTGTCAAGTGAGGGTAATATTTTTCTTCTTGACAGAGTTGAAGTCTGTTAATGATACAGAGAGACTTAGATAAATTATGCCAAATTCAGGAAAAGGATACTGTAGAATTCATGCTTTTGGAGAATGAATGCATAAGAGGAATATCAGAAACGGACTGGAAAAACGTATCTTGGAAATATACATATATTTACACACACATACACATATATTTAATTTTTCAACAGAATCTCCTTATTACATTAAACACTGAATGGGGCAAGGAAAGGCAAATCTGTGAAAGATCTCCAGAGTTCTCTCACTGAAAATCATATTTAGGAAGTTTAAGGATGCACATAATTTTGCATCATAAAAAAAGAAAAAGTCTATTAGTGTGGACTTTGTATAGGAAGTAGTGCACCCAAATAAGTACAAAAGTGTACAGCAAAACAGTTGGTACTGAGGACCTGATGTCCATTGTATATAAATTTTGTTTTTACCCCAGAGAAGAGTGCCCAGGCTGAATGTCCGATTGCTGCTGGTGTGCATTAAGTGCATTTCCAGACCACATATTTCACTTTATTGTCCTCAGAAAAGAAACCACAATGAAAACCAAAGTTCACAAAGCCTGGGCAATTGCTACCAAAGTACCTTCCTCAGCCAAATTAAAATACTCATATTTTACCTGTTGAAACTGGTCTCAATCTGGAGCTCTAAATCATTAGTTTGGTGAGCAGGAATCTCTCTCTAAACTTCCATTCTGCTTTACAGTATTTATTAATCTATGATATCTTTGAATACGTATGTTCTGTTACCAGCTGTCTTTCATGTGCATGTCATGCAAGAAGCCTTGCAATGGAGCAGCAGCATTGATCCTACTGCCTCTTACTCTGATTTTTGCAGGTTATCTGAAGAGAGGGCATTACAATAATCTGTATTAATCTGTGAGTGGTGATATGGACCTGCAGTTATAGCAAACTCTGGAGAGGAGTAGTTCACAGGTGTCAAAACACAATATTTAGTGAGAATAATTACTGTGTTTTAGTTTAGTAACTAGGCTCAGAAATTTGATTGTAGCCTGGTTTTTGTACAATAGGGGAAGGAGATAGATAAATACTATTTTTTTTAAAATGGGATGTTGGAACATGTTAACATAAAGTGTAAAATTTCCTGAACCTGGGGATTTAGATGTCAAACTAAAACCATGTTTAAAGTTTGATTGTCCTCTCTCCTTATATGAGCAGGCCTCCCATTAATGTCAGTAGGAGTTATACACACAAAAAGAGAAGATAATAAATATAAGTAGTGAACAGAGTTGGAGAGTAGAAATAGACTCCCGTGGAGTTAGAAAATGCTTCATTCCCTTTTCTTTGCTATGTAGACCCCACATCATTTTGGTTTTGTGCCTTTCCAGGAAAGCAAAATTTTGACTTGTAGAAACATATTTTGACTAGTTCTCATGAAAAGTCATATGAAACAAAGGATAGATGGATGCCACACTGCAGTTATACATGATAAAAATAAAGCTGTTAACAAGCTCCAGTGAACACAGGTGGGCAGTGAATCAAAGTGTCTTAACATATTAACCTATACAGTGTAGCTCCTGTGCAGTTTTTCACAGACTACTTGCTTTTTTCAGTACTGATGGAGTGAGAATTACTTTTCAGTATTTTTTTTTTACTGTTGCTGAAAACCTTTATTATGTGTTCAGCAGAGAATAGCTCTTGCAACTATGCAAGCTCCATGCTTTTATCTATCACTGATACTATTGATAAATAGGAACAGTGGAGATAATAACATTTAAATAAGACTGTGGGGTTTCTCATTAAATGTAATTCCCTTCTTAGTCAAACTTCTGTTTTCCTGATGGACGTTCATTGACTTTGGTGTTACTCTTAAGTTGTCCTGAAATGGAGAATCAAACTTATTGGCCTTAACCCTCTGCAAGTAAATCAGTGTTCATGTAATGGTTATTCTTGTGTTAGTCCTTTCACCGTAGCACAATACAAACAACAATAGTTCCACAAATGGTCTCCTAATAGGCAGCCCCAACTCATTTTTTTCTTATCTTCAAAGGATTTTGTGCTGTTGACCAGATTGAACTGCAGATGACAGTGTCTACTTAAAGCCTAGCAGGCAATGCTCTGACAGCCTGGCTACAATATTTCTTTTTATATATTAAAATCTATGCTTGAAAATAGATTTGAAAATCTGCATGTGACTTTGCACAAGAGACTGGAGGATCACAGGGGCTCTGGTTCATCAAAATTAACTAATGTGCTGAAGCTCATTCTGGAAATGAATGAGGCAAGCACAATTGTTGGCAGTGTGCCTAAGCTCACCTCCTGTATGTACAGTGGCAAATCCTGGGGTCTTAGCCTCCTCAAGTTCCACATGAGGTAGGATTTTGGAGTACTCTGTAATTCCTGTGCTGTCTGGGTGCTCAGTTTGATTTTCCTTTAAATCAGGTTAGTTGAGGAGAGGTTGTAGTGCCTGTTTTAGTTTTGTTTGAAGAAGGTCATGGACAAGACATGCACATTAGTATTGACACACTATAACATACCTTGCATTAAGCACAAACATGGGCATCATTTTCATAGCAGCTTCCTAAGCTATTCTACCTAAGGTATTTGTTCCACTTTGGAGCTTCATTAGTCTATTTTGTTATTTTGGGGGGGGAAATTTTCTTTCCTTTTCCCTTTTACCCTATTATTTACTTTTTTAAATCACAGATCTGAATAGTAGCTTACCTAATGACATTTCATATCATAACAAGAATTAAAATCTTATTAAAGTATTTATACAAATGCTGATGGAGTTCCTGTTTTCAGAGACTGCTTTGTCTTTTGCCAAAGGACAGAATCAACCTGGCATTATTTGGACCTGCAGGCCATTGTTTGGGATTTACAATTTACAGTTCTACAGCTCCTAGTGCTTGACTGCTGGAGGGAGAGAAGAGATAACAGAAGGAGGTTTTGAGATTTCTGGTGGGTACTGAGAAAAAGGAAGAGGTGCTGGAAGGTGAAAATTTAGTTGTAAGTGAACTTGAGCAGTGAACTTGAACTTGAGCGTTGGGGCATCACGGTGCCACCAATGTCCCATTTCAGGGAATGCAACTCACTCAGAAATTGTGTCTATTTCTAGGTGAGACTGAGAAGACCTGTTCTGTAGACTAAACTACATCTCTTTATTTTTGACAGTGGAATACTTGAAACCACTGATCTCAGACGGTGTGGAGTTATTCCCTTAGAGTGGCAGAAAGGGAGGAAGCAGCAGCACCAGCACAAAGGATCTTCCCAGCCATTTGCTGCATTGCACCATGTTTAAATCTGTCACCTCTCCAAACTGTCTTCAGCTTATTAACAGGAAGAAGAGAAGATATGTTAGGAGCACCTGCTCTACCAGCCTAGTAAATGTTGATATAGACATTGCTTCCAACTGTGTTTTCCTACAGACCATGCTTTCTTTTTGGATACACACAACTAAGCATTAGCTTCACTCCTTATGGTACAGCTGCACAATTATCTACACATCACAGTTTTTCAACATCTTTATTTGGTTTAGTATGAAGACTTGAATTCTGCATTTGAGGTTTTCCGCTTTTTACAATATTGCTTTTTACAATATTGCTTTTTTTGTGTATGCTGCTCCTGTCCATAAAGGAAGAAAAGAAAAGATGAAAGGTACTGAAGGTGAGCAAGGTGGTCCCTTGGTGCACATGGCAAACTTAAAATCATGCTGTTATTCACAAGAAGCTGGGCAGTCAGGTTGGATGAAACACTCTTGGATGGCCTGCTCTGGACAGTCTACCTGTAGTACGAGTGGTTTGTTTGGGTTCTGTTCTGCTGCCACGCAGAGATCAGAGAACCTGATCTCATGCCATCTGAAATCACTGTCATTTTGGAATAAGCTTCTTTGGGAGCAGGGGTAAGCCCAGAGCACATGACGGAGGAGGCAGCGGGTGGGTAGGTATGATACAGCTACTGTAGCTGAGATTTACACATCCTGTTTCAAGGACAAAACAATAGTCTTTCTTTCTAGCAGGGCTGCCATCATTTAGAGCTGCTCTTACAAGCACTCAGCTGACACTGAGGGCTGTCATGTGTCACACAAGATCACACTGCATCCTTGTCCTTCTTGAAGATGGAGTCTGCATCCTCAGCAGATAACAAGTCTCCAAACAATGCACAAGTTGTAATGACTTTTTTTGGTTAACATTCCTTTTTACTCAATTGTAGTAAAGTACACAGTGTCATACACAGTATCATTTCTGGACAGGCTCAGAGCAAACATTTCGTAGAGTTATAGAATCATAGAATGTGTAGGGTTGAAATGGACCTTAGAGATCATCTAGTTCTAACCCACTTGTCATGGGCAAGGACACCTTCCACTAGAACAGGTTACTCAGACCCCATTCCAGCCTGGGTTTGAAAATCTCTGGATGCCAGGAAGTACCTCATCCATTCCACAAGATTGGCCCTTCTGCTTTCCAGACTTCCTGAAAATGTTAACCACATACTTTCTCCTATTTTTCTGTTATCATCTCATGATATAGTCTTTACTCCATACCTCCCTGAGACTCTCCTGTCATATGAATGTTCCTCATTATTCCTCCTAAATACTGCTGGGTTAGTAGTACACACACCACAGAGTACTGTCCAAGCACACTCTGTTTACTTTCAGCTCTCTCTTGACCTCCTGTCATCCTCCAACAGACAGAAATTCTCTGCATTCAGATTATGTTTCTATTTCTTTCCTTTTTGCTTAGAACTCTGGCTTTGTTCCTTCTTCTCTCCCCTTATTTATATTCCTGCATCAACCACTAGTGAGATGCATATTTAAGATACTGATATTCTTAAGTTAAAGGTGAAGAGTTCATGTATTTGTCACATCTTTATCAGATGCTAAGCCAAATTGTTGGGTATATAGGTAGTTTTGGGTTTGGTTGAACTTTCATGCTCAGTTTGTGGAATACCTGGTTGCCAGTGCCTTTATTTACCCTAGTGGAAAAGGTACAAATCTGGGGATGGAAAGGTACATGTGGTTTGTGTTTTACTGATGCCTTTGCATGCACTCTAGTAGTGTCCAAAAGACTCATCTGGACATCAGGACACAGGAAGATCTCTATCATTGTATCTCTTCCTTCTCCTTTCTTACATTTTCCTCTATGAAAGAGGGAAGCCTGTAACATTCTCAGATATTTAGAAGAGGGCTGGAAGGAGCTAATGCAGTGCTGAAACACTGAAGATAGTTTGACACATGCTGTCATTTTGGGAATGTCTGTGTTAAAATCTGTACTCAAAGTTCAGGTGCTGGAAGACATGATCAATAGTCAGTGGCTATTAACCATTTTTGTGTTACCTCCTAATGTTGCTGGGTTTGCCTTGCTAAGCTTCATTCTTATAAAAGAAAAGGCTTTTATAAGCAGAGAATGTCTGCTCTGCCTAACCTGTACCATTGTGAAGTGAAATTCTTGGCAAGCCTTTCCTCCCTGCTGTTGCCCAGGCCCACCAGATGCTCTGATTCAACATAGCCCCACAGAAGCTTCCACCATTGTGTTAGTATAAACTTTGAGTATTAACCTAGAGCAAAAAAAGCCTTATATAAGTGATGTCCTTGGTCTTATGCATAGAGCCAGGAAACATGATGTAATGCACTCCTTTTCTTCCTTAGTTGTATAATTTAAATGTATTGCTTTTCTTTTTTGACAAAGAAGTTCTTCTTTCACACATTGGCTCCAGGATCTTGAGGCTGAGCCCAAGTGGCCACAAAATGCTCTGACTGACTGACCCTTCACAGCTATGTTTTCAGAAGAGATTGAGGAATGTATCACAATTTGCAGGCATTCAACTTAATACGCTGCAGAAGTACCTGATTTATTGGCCAGCCACTCTATCACTCTCTGGTAAAAATGAAGTTAGGTGACAGTGTCTTAGGCCAGACACCTGAAACTGTGGCAAAACTAAAAAAACTCCAACCACAGGAAAATATTCTTGAATAGGGGTCTCAATGTTCAGTCCATGATTAAAAATAATTAAAGATGTAGATTATTTCAATAATGGAAAATTCTTTCACAGGATGTACTATAAAATTTGATTACTTTGACAGAGACAGTTTGAATATGCAATAATGTGCCTTATTTTTAAACACTTATGGTTTCAGCTACCAGTACCTTCTCTTTGAGCATCACCCTGGATGGCTGGACTCACACCTTGTCCATTTGCACTCTATGTTATTATCTCTTTGTGGGGTAGTGAATACCTTTCTGCTGAGCAGATCTGAGATTGTGTCCTTCAATCTGTCTCCTGTTTTTCACTGTAGACAAACACTTCAAACAGTGTTTTTATAGGTGCTTCTTAGATGACCAGCTATAAATCCTCTAGAGAATTCAGTTTGATTTAATTTGCCTAAACCAATTAAGTGAAGTTTGATTGCTTTGAATTTTATCAGTAATTTTAGTCTGCATGAAGGCTGTCTGTGGGTATTCACATAGTTCTGTGTCCATAATTGTAATGTAGTGTCTTTTATGAAACTCATACAGATGTACACAGAGTCTTCACAGGGAAAGAAAAGGAAATGCACTCCACCCTCCCCCTGCCCCTTCCCCCATGAGTTTTGAGTTATGGCAGCAGCCAAATACCTTCTGAAACTGGTTAGCTTACATGCATCTTGCATCTTCCTTAAGGTTAAAAAGAGCCACTTCATTTTAAAATAATGTAATAAAAACACTGCTGTCAGGCTGAGACCTTGTCTGCCAAGCCTAACCCTCAGATGAAGTTTTACAGCCAAGTTATAAATCCCTAAAAAATGGAGTTGATATTGACAGAACCTGATCTAAGGAGTATTGTCCTGGTGGTGAGGGGAGTCAAACTGAGGGTTTCAAAATAGGGTGGTCTGATAGCAGAGCCTCTGTCAGTTGCACAGATAGGTTGGCCATAGGCAAACACCATACTAGTTTATTTATTTGTTTATGAGTGTGTATTAACCACCAGGGTTTGTATATTCTCAACCTCCTTTTGATCTTTTTTTTTTTTTTAAACAAGAGTTCTGCCATCTGTAAACATTTCTGTGCTGACCATGCCTTTGGCTTAGTGAACATATGATATCCATAAAGACTTATTTTTTGATAAAAGAAATGGCTAAAGACAATTGACATTATCGTTTGAAGTTTGTAGCATTTCATGTTAATTTAGTAATGTAGAAATGGAACAGAGGCCTGGATTTGTGTAAAGAACTTGTCCAAGGTTGTAACCCTTAACATATTTTGTTCATACTCTTTATTTTGGTCTCCTATACAAGAAATTTAATATGATTTTGATTAGTTTCTGATGAGTTGAAATTTTGGTAAATGAAACTCCAGTATTGTAGTTTTCTGTTGCTGCTGTATTTGGGAAATGATTTAAGACTGCTCTATTTGCTTTATTGGTCAAATAATAAAAGACATCACTGAAAGATAAGTATTCTTACTGTTTGCCTAAATCTGTGTTGATCCATGTGTAATATTTCTCAGAACATTCTGGTTCAAAATGTCTTCAATACTGAGTCAAGTCATTTATATCCCTTTCTTGACTCTGACACTAATGTATGACATGACTTTGGTTGAGTCACTTAACCTTTCTGTAGTTCACATTATTTCACCAGATGTCAAATGAGGATTGAAATCCATGTTAGTTACAGAAATACTATGAGACTTTACTGATCGAAATGGAAGAAATTATAGAGGTAGTTTATGGTTTGGAGAATTTTCTGAATGGAAAAAATAGTGTTTATATATCAAGGATACTAAGCTTACTATGGTGAAAATTGATTTTTTTGTTATAAGGACAGTTAATCTGTGCACAACCATGAGTTGGGAAAAAATCTGCTTGCCAAATTAATGCAACAAGCTGGGACACCATAAACATCTTAGAGTGATAGATTTGGGCAGGTTCTCTCCATTCTATTGGAGGATCCAAGGTGTTCACACAGAGAGGGGCATACCCTTGAGCCAATAATGGTCCCTTTTGTCATTTATGTAATGAGATGCAAAGATGCTGATGTGAAGGACAGATCCACTCTCTCAGACAAAGCAAGACTGAGGCCCTTTGGACAGGTGAGGAGCATATGCACATATGACACTGCTCCAAAAGCTGTATTCTGTAATGATCAAAGATTTGTTAAATGCAACTGCGCAGGACACTGTGAAGAAACTGAGCACCTGTGTTTATTTTATGAGTCTACATTTTGGAAATAACTCATGCAAGTGTGAATGGGGAGCTACAGATTGGGAAGTGTCAGCATGGAGTCCAGACTCGCTGGAGATTGAGACTCCCAGAATTCCCTGATGGAGAATCCCGAAAGCAGTAACAACTTCTAGTATGCTGGAATGGAGAAATGCTGGGTGGCTGAAGCAATATGGATACACCCATGCACAGCCATCAGCCTGAGAACAGCCTCTGGCTCTGCCTGGCCCTCAGCACTGTCCCTGTTTCAGGGCACACATGTCACTGAAAAGAATCTTCAGACCTCAAAGAGTATGACCATGTGTTCCACACCAAGATTTAGAAAATGGGAAGCCTTCCTCCTCTAGTAAAAATGTCAGTGTATGAGGGACTTCAAAACACCAAAACTCTCACTTCCTCCATTCTCTCCATGACTACAATGAATATGAACATGTTTATATCCATTCTGTCCATCTGGTAGTTCCTAGGACTTCTGACTGAACCTGGGTCAGTGGTAATACCACAGTCACATCCTACTGTGTTTAGAATATACACCCAGCTGTGTTTGCAATTTTTTGAGCTGAAACACAAGCTGCACCATCTCAAGGAATAACAGGGAAGCAAAACAATGCAGCAAGCCAGCATCCATCATGTTCTCTTCCTGTTGCCTCCCACAGCTTTCATTTAATTTTTCAGTGAAAACTTTTCTGTCTGTTAACAGAAATTCAGTCAGCTATTTGAATAGTAAATCTAAGATTGTTAGCACAAGCAGAAATTCTACTAGCAGGTGGAGCAAGTCTGGAGACCTCAACTGAAAATGTGCTTGTTAAATCCCATTCAGAATGTGCCATAGTACATGATGTTTCTGCAGCTTCCTAGCTAGAAAATACCATACTTGCTTTGTTTTAAGGAGTAAGGCTTTGCTCACAGTTGTTGTCTTCATGCTCCTTTGAAAGCTGTGGACTTATAACTTCAGTCTTAAAGAAGGGATCTATGCATTTTTGTCCTTCTGGTGAAATTGTATTCAAAGTTAGGTACATAAATTTAGTCTCTGAAATCCATAAATTCTGCTTTGTGAAAATGTTCTGTTTTATTATTTTATTTTTTATTTTATTATTATTATTATGAAAAGTATAAATATTATGAAAATATTCTGCTTTGTGAAAACCTAGAACAGAGACTTGCACAGATGAACTGTTCACAGACAGTTCTCCAAAACTGACAAGAAAAGTTTGGAAGGGTCTAGAGTTGCAAATCCTGAGCCTGGGACTTTGCTTGTGGCATTAATGGTCTCTCTGCCTTTTTTTAACACCTTATGAATAATATTTAGAATTTAATATATAATGAGCCATCATATGTTTAATATTTGAGGCTTTGTATGTAGTATACCATTATTCTGGAATCTAGCAAGTAGTCCTAACACAATCCCTGTCTTGGCAAGTGTAGTGGGTTGATGCTGGCTGGATGCCAGGCACCCACCAAAGCTGCTCTCTCAGTCCCCTAAACAAGTGGACAAGGGAGAGAAAACATAATGAAGGATTCATGGGTTGAGATAAGACAGGGAGGGATCACTCACTGATTACCATTACACACAACAAAGACTCACACTGGGGACAATGTTTGAATTCATTTATAAGAAATGAGAGCAAGATCATGAGAAGTAAAACAGGTGTTAAAAAATCCCACCTTCCCCCCCCACCCTTCCCTCTTTCCCATGCTCTACCTCCTCCCTTCCTGCACACAGGGAGATGGGAAATGGGGGTTATGGTCAGTTCACCATATGTTGTTCATGGCACTGCTCAGGGAGAAGAATCCACTGCTCCAGCATGGGATCCCTCCCACAGAAGACTTCACGAACTTCTCCAACATATGTCTATCCCATGGGCCCAGTTCTCCATGAACTGCTGCAATGTGGGTCACTCTTCCACAGGGTGCAGTCATTCAGGCGTGGCCTGCTCCACTGTGGGTCTCCACAGGGTCACAAATCCTAGCAGGAAACCTGCTCCAGCATGGGCACTGGTGTGAGCTCCTCCACAGGTTCATCTGATCCAGCACAGATTTCCCATGGGTTCACAGCCTCCTTTTGGGCATCCACCTGCTCTGGCATGGGTCTCTCCTGCATGAGCTGCAGGCTGGTCTCTTTATCCCCATGGACCTCCATGGGCTGCAGGGGCACAGTTGCCTCTCCATGGTCTTCACCATGGGCTGCGGGGAATCTCAGCTCCAGCATCTGTAACACTTTCCTCTCCTCCTTCTGCACTGACCTGGGGGTCTGCATAGCTGTTCCTGCACACTTTGCTCTTCTCTGGCTGCAATTACCTCTCTGCAATAACATTTTCTTTTCTGAAATGTGTTATTACAGGGGCCCTACAAGCATTTCTGATCTACCCAGCCTTGGCCAGCAGTGAGTCTGTCCTGGAGCTGGCTGGCATTGGCTCTTTTGGGCATGGGGGAAACTTCTGGCAGCTTCTCACAGAAGCCATCCCTGTAGCCCTTCTACCCCTAAAATCTGGACATGCACAACTGATAGAGCAAGCTGTGGGACACCTAGAACTCAGGGGTTTGCTCTCCCAGCTGAAGTCAGGCTGACAACAAATAACTTTCATCCTTTTGGTGTGTGGTGTTGAGACTTTTCTAGAAAGGACTGAGAAGTGGCATCCTGTGGCAAAGACATATGAGATGAACGGAAGTGGCACATTCAAGCTCATCCATATTACAGGTAAATCCATCTTTTGGTCTGTTTTGGGTGGCAACAAAAGGAAGTTTTACACATGGTTGAATACTACTTTGTGTCTAGACTTAGATTTGGGGTCAGGTTTAGTGAATGTGGGTACAAGGAAATGAGTTTGAACGCCAGCCTAGTTCTCCAAAAGAGTGTATTTTTTGATCTTCCATATGAGAAGTGTCTTGTTTTGTGGTTTTCTTTTTTTCTTTTTTTTTTTTTTTTTAGGTGTGTTTTAATAATCAGTCAGTGGACACAGAAGCTGTGGACATGAGGCTTCCTTGGACATGGAAGCTCTCTTGGTTGCCTGCAGTGTTGGTGCCTTTTGGGGGGTGTTTGAATGGGGGAAAATGTTAAATGTGGAATAAGGAGAGGAGTGTGTCTGGTCTAAAGCAACTGTTCTTGTCCCCTCCCTCTGCTCCCCATGCTCAAACAGTGTGACTGAAAATACATTTGTCTTGTTTACCAAAAACATGAGAAAAGATTGTCATTGAAATGAACGGTTTGCTGGGTTATACAAATGTAGAAACAAAGACATACACCCAGATAAATGAATAAAGGCTGATGTGGAGATTGCAAACTGCCTTAAAGAAGCTGTTTCAGATGGGCCTCACAATGTTAACTTTCATGTGGAATGGCTTAAATCAGAAATCTTGTATTTGTTGCCCAAGAATTATGGAAGAGAGTATATCTATATGAAAAATGAAAACTCAGATCTCAGGGGCAATCTTTCAAGATCAATGAAGATCCACATAGTTTTGTGTGAAGGCAGTCAGATGCAAGTTTTTTTTCTTTTAATACTTTACTGCAGGTTTAATTGCAGCAATATTTCAATGCCAAAGAGAGTAATTTGCAGCTTGAATACAGCATTAGAACTGCAATACCCGACATTTTAAAACCTCAGTATAAAAATGAGCATTTGGTACTAGTACCACAAGAATTCTCATTTCCTGTTCAACTTTCAAAGAAATTGAAGTTAAATGTCTATATTAACGTTTATAAAATTTTAGGAGTGATTCCCTTATTACATAATTAGCTTAAGCACTCTGCATATCTGCCGATTAGAGACATTACTCAGAGCCTGCCCTGGAACAGCTGCATTCCTAGACAGAAAAAGATACTAATGTGGCCCTGGGGGAGAACTCTCCATTTTGACAGAATAAAACATTCTTGGAATACAGTTATTACGATTCATAATTGTTCACTTTAGGGTAAAAAAAAAAAAAAAAAAAGCACGGAAAAAAAAGTATCCTGTTAATAAAACAAAGATTTCAAATAGTTTTAAGTCCATATTTCAAAATTCTCTGCAGCTGAGGATGCAGGTATCTGGAAGGGAGGAATTTTTCCATGTTATGTATAACAAGGAAGCAAAAGCAGGAATTCTGACTACATATGGCTCCCTAAATATGATCAGATAGTGACAATAAGGGTAATGACAACCAGGATAAGTATTAGAGACTAGCACTGTGATTCAGCTGATTAAACATGAGCCCAAACTGCATGAATTTAGGAGAAAAAAAGCACATGAGTCCATTTGGCTGCATCTGTGACACAATTACCAGGTGATAGGATTTCATCAAAAGAAGCACAGAAAAAAGGAAATATGGCAGAAATTCAGCTTCTCTGAAATTACCACAGCAATTAATGACTCCCTGGCAAATGTGATCAGAAACTGCTACACAATTTAAAAAATCTTTTAATTGCTACAAATCGTGTGACAGACAGAACTACTGTGATGTGCAGACTGCTTATGTCAAGTGGGTTAAAGCACAAACAAGGAAGTCTAACAAAGCAAAGTTGTGTGGTCCCTAAAAGGAGCTCAGTCAGGGTTGCAATGAAAATATCCTGCTGTAAGATCTCTTCATCCCCAAAGTCAGGAAAAGTGGTGGCCTCTTCTGTAGTGAAGCTGCTGGTGCTTCTGAATTATTTCTGACTCTTGGAGAAAAAGACACCACCTTCTTACAAGTTAAAGAACACATCTTTAATTGAAAGAAACTTAAAATTTTATTCCAGAAGGTCCAATGTCTTTTATGTAACTTCAGACTCACTTGAAAAAAAGCAAGATAATTGTAGCTCTCACTTCACTTTAAAATGGTTCTGAAGATCTGTGTCCCATCTGGGCGACCTTTAACAAAGCAATTATTGCTCCAGTTTGTGAGCATTGTTCTCCTATTTCCTGCCTACAATTCAATGTGATAGAAACTATGAATAAAACTTAATAAATCTTACTGACTTGTACCTCCTTTTCTTAGTCAAATGTAAAAGACCCTTCTGAAACCATCATGCTTTCATACCCTCCAAAGTGGTGTCAAGTGCTTAGAAGGTTGCCAAAGTGCCAGAGAGCCAAAGAAATGCAGCTCACCACAAGCCAGGGCTGTCTCCCCTGTTGAGATATTGGAATTGGAGAGAGCAGCTGTAAACGAGGCACATCACATGCTGTAGGTGCCTCACTGCTGCACTTCCTTCCACTATGAGCCAAGATGAGCTAGCAGAGCTTTGGAGACCAAACAGTCTGAATTGATCATTCCTCTTCTGACTCTGACTATTACAAAAAGTCAGTGGCTCAGTCAGATTTCTGAAACAAGACTGGTCTGAAATCTTCAAAACTAGTACCAGTTTTAAACTCCTTTATCCCTCCAACTGGAAAATCTGGGGTTCCATTGCATATATGCCCTTAAAAACTATTTTGTTCATATTTATATAGTGATGAGAAGACCATTACATAATTCATATAGCATCCATTAGTTATTACTGTAGGTTAAGAAAGAAGAAACTAGTTATTTTTAAATTTCAAACCTGCTCTGACACTGTAGCTTTCCAAGTCTAACTCAATGAGTTAGCATGCAGCAGAGGAAAAGTTGTCTAAGAAGTAGATTACTAAAATACATGGAAAAAATTAGTGAAGCCAGAAATAACTGTACAGGAGTGAAAAATGAAGATTTGGAAAGAAACAGAACACAGAAGGAGGAACTTAAGCAGAATATGCAATATGAGCCTCCACACTGGAAAACACAAAGGTGATCTAATTACATTGATGAATGCATGTTAGATTTACATTAGATTGCTCTGAAGATATCTGCAGTTGTACCCTTTCCTGTTATACACAGTGAGTGCTGCTTGGAACTATCTATCTACTGCATATGTACATAGAAAAATTAGAGGTGCTTTTTCAAAAGGGATTTGCCTAAAAGTACTTGGTTTGTGTGACTGCCAAGCATCCCAGAACCAAGGTTCTTACAGATGTGTCGGTTAATTATAAGTTCTGGTTACCTGACTGGATCTCCTTAAAATTTAAGTTGAAAATCCCTTATTTTTGGTCTGTGCGTGAAGAGGAGGGTTTAACAAAGAATACTACATTGTCAGTTTGATCACAACATGTTTAATTTTCCTTCTTTATAAATTTCAATCGAGACACCTTTCAACATTCATAGACTACTTTTTTCCTGTCCCCAAATTGTCCACAAATCTTTAATTATTTTCTAAGAAGGAAGTTAGAAATCTTAAGATATAGTTTCCAATTGTAACTGGTTTCTTTGCTTACTCTAGGCATAGATAAAAATTTTATTTTTCTCTTTTTAATGTGATGTAGATTTTCTGTAGAAAACACCACCAATGGTTAGGGAACAACCAACATCAAAGCAGGCAATGGGCTCTTCAAACTGACTGATGGCTTCCAGGAATTGATTTCCCATAGAGAAAAGGACCCACAGTCTTTAGAAACTCACTGTGGGACCCAGAACTTTGTGATGATGCTTGATAGCACTGGATGGAGAGGGACTGGATTTGCAGTGGCATGGTTATGGGTCTCAATCAATGGGACTGGTATGTCTAAGAAGAATTGAGCTGCCCAATCAGCTACAGAAACCAGACTGGTTTCCTGCACAGGCCATTACTTAGAGTGGTGACTGCTCAGTGTGTGTTGCCAGAGTCAGAATTTATTAGACACTTAGTAAAAACTAGCCATGTGGATGGTAGCAAGCAATATACTATGGCATTAACAGAGTGCCTTGGTAGTTTTTGCTGCAATATTAATACATTTATGCTTAGATACAGAAGGGATGTAAGCAAGCTCTATCTAGAGTAGTATTTTCTGGAAAACAAAATATTAACAACCCAAGATTGCAAGTTCTGATTGTTGCAAACTGAATTAGCAGATATTAGGGATGAATATAAATTCTGAAAGCTCAATTTACACATTATATGGTCAGCTGAATAATATACATAATTCACAGCAATCAAGAAAGTGGGAATGGTGAGATAAGATTTTGGGTAAGGTTCTTAAAGCCTTCAGGAAGCTTCATCCTTGTTGATAATTAATTGGAATTTTCAACTTCTGGCAAAAATTCTAGCAGACAGCCTGCAGGACATGATCTGTATGACTGTTAGCCCAGACCAAGTAAGCTTTGTAAATGAATGACTACAACCAGAGAATTACAATGAAAATACTGAATATTATCTAAAAAGCTAGTGGCATGCAGGAACCCTGGCAGACTATTCAACCAATGATAAAAAGACCTCTGACAAAATAAACCTGAGGTTTCCTATATGCCCATTAGGACAGAATTCAGTTATTTATAAGCTCATATGAACTTTTATTATAGCCTTCCAAAATAAATAACATTTTAAAAACTGCCTCTGCTAGGACTTCTTCAGTGGAGGATGGTGAAAGTCCAGTTATATTCATGGTTTTTTCCTTATTTTTCTAATATTCTTGGAAGCAGAAAAAGTTAGCTTACAACTGGGCAAGCAGTATAATTGCTAACTGTATCAATACAACACAATATTCATCCAGGTGGTTTACAATAATTAAAATAAGTATCCATAACTAAAGGACTAGCAGTAGCAAAAATATTTTAAATGAAGCTTTTCTGTGTTTAATAGTATTTCATCTTATCATGTTTATCATAAAATTTCTTAACTTATTTCTAAAACCATCTTATTTTCACTTACATCTGCAATGCCTCCACAAGCTTAACATCACTGTTACTCTAGGTAAAATAAATGTAGTGTCTATACAAAAGACAACCTGATTTGGTTAGTGAAATATCTACATACCTAGTAGTATCATCATTTGGAATAATAATACCTTCAGGAGACCTGAAATCAAGTGAACCATATATATATATAAATAATTTCCATAACTTATTTTGCCATTGCTTTCACTGAAGCAAGTTCAGTATGTGAAATATCTTTTGTGATCTGATCTGCATGGCCACTGATAAGAATATATTAAGATTTTTTGAATGCAAGAATTGTGCAATTATTTGAATGCAAGAATTGTTAGATTTCAAAATCTAACCAACTATTAAAAGCACGGCTGACAGATAATGAAATGATAATAAATAAGAGGTAGTACCTGATATGTACTAAAAAAAAAAAGAAGCCTATTGTGCAGAGAAGCTGTGGAAGCCCATTCCCTGTGGATGTTCAAGGCCAGGTTGGGTGGGTCTTTGAACAGCCTTACCTAGTGGGAGTTGCCCCTGCTTGTGGCAGGGGTTTGAAAGCAGGTGACGTTTAAAGTCCATTTCAAACCAAAACATTCTCTGATTCTATGATTATCCATTCCTTATTTCATAATTCAAACATCTTATTCAAATAATTTAGCATCTGGCAAAGAAAGTTACTTAAACTGTATCTGTGAAAATCAGTCAAAATATCATATACAATTTGATTCCAGTGGCTGGTTTTTGTGAAAGCCAATCTCTGGCTGTTTATTCCATAAGGACTGGTGTTTCCATTACTGGGGTAAGGAAAATGATGCTGCCAGATGATCTTGGAGTATGTCACAGGGACTGACCCGAAAGTAATTTCTCCTTCTGTACAACTCCACAGTGCCTCTAACACAACCTTGCCACAGGTACTGAGAGGTTCAACTTGAAATTACACCCAAGGAAATTAGTATCAAGATGCTTCTTAATTGATTTATAATCACTATCACTTGAGATAAATGAATATGACTTGCTTATGAAATACCCAGGAAGGACAGGAAGATGGAATAAAACTGTACTGTGCATCCTGTGATTACTCCTCCAGGCTGACCACAGAGGCAGAAGAAGGAAAAATGTTCCTTCAGTCTGAGAATATACAGGAGACCATGCATAAAGGTCTTGCCTGTATAAAAGTAAACAACAGTCCAGCATCAGTTAAAGACAGGATAAATCCACAGCTTTGCAGAGTAAGAATGAAGCTGAGTATGGAAACAAGTGCCAATAGTGAGAAAGATTTTACTATTGAAGCACATTTAGACAAGAAATTTAGGCAGATTCAGATTAGAAATCGTATGCATTTTTTATCTGCTACTATATTTAGTCGCTAAATGAATTTTAGGTATTCTCCTTATTTGAAGGCATTAAATTAAAATTGAGTGTGAGATGGTTTTTTAACTTCAGATGTCTTCTGCATGGACCTCTACTGGGTAAGTCATCCAAACTGCCTTTGGATTTAATGGGAAATCATAAATATGCACAAACACTTGGTTCACGCAATCTGCTTTGGGAACATTTAACCACAACAGAAAGATGACCTAAAGGTACTATTTCCTTTTTTATTAAATTTTTATAAATATTTTTTGAGACTAGCTCACAGGTGGACATGTCATGTGAATCTCACTGTGCATGGCTTTAAAGCCACATGCAAGAGAACTACTGAAAGATATAGAATTTAAATGGATAAGGGGTGAAATCTGAAGGCAGTATTATGTAGGAGGCTAGAGAAGACTTTAGATAGGTCATTCTGGGTTTGAAATGTTAATTCTAGAAAATAATGACAGTCAAGAGTGAAGTTCTGCTAAAAGTTGAAGACTGTAGTGATATGTAATGTTAAACTTAGTTCTTGTGTCCATTCAAGAAGTGAGTGATACTGCCAGTAGAGGATGTAATGCATGATACTGTAAAATTTCAAATCTCCTGAAATACCTGAAAGTAGTAGATGAAATGGGAAAAGGAGTACAGATGGGGCTTTTCAAAGGAACAGTGACAAAATTGGACAGAGCAGAACCTCACAAATTGCACAAAATACACTTTCCAAAGTTATCGCCGAAGTCTGGATGCTAACAGGTGCAAAGGAAAATACAAAAATCACTTCAAAGAAAAAATGTTTTTATAAAATATATGTATGTATATTAGGCCATGTAGCTCTGAGGAAGACATAGCTTTTCTCCAAATGACACTGACTTCTCTAACCACATGTATGTTTAGACATTATTAGTCATGGAATTTGAATGCAGGAATGAGCATTGTAGGATTTGCCTTTTCCTATCTTGTCTAGCCAGATCATGGTATGCTCTGCCTCATGTTAGCTGGGCAGCTTTGCTGCTCTAACATCACTACTTTGTGCTGGCATATAATACTTCCCATTTATTAAAAATCCTTTTTATCTATTATTCTTTTCTCTTGCAAAGCAGACACGTATTCACTATGTAAGAATAAATATGGCCTGCATATTTTGATCCCATGATCAAATGCAAAGTTTTCCCATGAATGAGTGCGTACTGCTTATAACTCTCTTATATTGCAGTGTTTCACAACACTGCTGACAAGCCACATCATTCCCAAGGTTCTTAAAAGCAGTTAAAATAATGTTCATACTAGCAATAATTAGCAAACAGACTATATGAATAATCACAGTCATTCCCACAAAGATTTCTTGTTTTCACAGGCTAATCCATTACCTGCTTCAATGAACCGTCTTGTTGTTAATTTGCAAGGCTTTCACCCCTAGGTGATGGAAATACCTGCCCTCTTCCCAGTCTCCCATTAAGTATGGTTTTCAGTAATATGTATAATTCATGAGAAAAATTTGTTTGTCAAGCATTCCAGACAGGTCACTTAAATCCTAGATCAATTGATAATGTTCACACCAACATGGCCTGGAATGAAAATAACCCTTACACTGGCTTCAGTATTTCCTTTAAACTAACAAGTTGGACTTCAACTTTTAAAGATGCATAGGAATCGTTATTACTTTAAATAAAGATTAGCAGCAGAGCTTTTTTAAAAAAAAATAGATTGCTACACTGAATGCAGTTCTTACAATGCTGGCAACAAATGTCATGCATTGTCACAAATTCATTCTGGCTTTTCTTGCAGCAGCAGCACATGGGAAGCTGAATGGGGAAGACAATTCAGGTAGATTTTATCTTCTAACACATCAGAGTAGAATCTATCTGGAACAGAGAAGTTGTCATTCAACTTATTTTTTGGTGGTTTGGATTAAAATTTCCATCCCCATTGCATCTCCCACCTGTTCCAAGAAAAATCTTCTGTCCCATGCAATTTGAAATCTAATGAGCAAAATCTACATAGAAGTATAAATACCCTTGATAAGGACACTTGATAAGCAGATAAAGTCAACCACATACATGTGTAATCTCTTCTGGTAGCTAAAGGGTCTGCTTTCTCTTTCCATGACTCTTTTTTCACTTATGCATCCTAATATCAGCTCTGAGCACAAATATCTGTTCAGCATCAGATTTTTTGTGAAGGGGAAGGCAGAGGCAGCACAGCAAAAAGTTTGTTTTTTTTGTAGATGATCTCCTGGACCTATGGATGCCAATGAACATTTCCTGAAGGATGTCTATGGAAGCAACACTCAATAACTAGGGATTGGTCTAAAATTCAATACAAATGGACTTTGATGAACCTTGTGGGTCCCTCCCAGCTCAGGATATTCTACTATTCACTGTATTTTGATACACATAAAAAACTGAATTATTTGAAATTATATAATTTTAAGAATTTTATCATCTCACCTTCCCAGTTACACACACATACTGTATTTATTTGATTAATTTTTCAATTTATATTTAAAATCAGCAATTAGAACTCTGGATCCACTCAATGTAAACAAGTCTGAGTACTACAGTGCACACATATAATTAAAAAATAGATATATGTAAATGTGACATTTGAGCGAACAGGTGTAAATATATCAGCCTGCTACAAGCTACCATTTCCTGATCATAAACATTATTCCCCTATTGCTCTGTGCTCACTGTGCTTAATCCCACAAGGAATTATGATGTTTTTTGCTGCATTTCATAATGTATGGAACTTTATACTAATGTATGCAAAGAGCTGTGACGTTTACGTCAGTGCTTCTGACTAAATGAATGTTTAAAAAGAAAACAAAAGTTTTGCAGCACTTAAAATAAGAACACTTATTTTCATTTCATACTGTGTCGTGGTTTTAAACCAGTAATTAACAAAAAGGGGAAAAAAGGAATTATTTATTTTTTGCTGTGAGATATGGATTAAAATAAGAGCAAACCAGGCATAAAACTTAAAAGGAATAAAGAAGAGTTTATTGACAAACTACAAGAATAAGAACACCAGAATAAACTTCCAGAAAAACCTTTTCATTTCTCACTGCTCACTATTCTTTTGTTTACATGACAACAGAGACAAAAACTGTATAATTTTGATGGTTTAAACAGTTCTAATTCTTTCCATAGTCTTTTCCTCAGTTTCTGTAGAGAAACAGAAGTTCCTTTCTGTTAATTTATGGAGTTTGTCACAAGAAAACTATTTTTGTTATAGTTTCTCGTTTCTCTGATATCAGCTGCTCAGAGCTACTGTTATTAAAGCCCACCCCTCCCATTCTACATCACTGAAAATGTGTTATGGGTCATGAGTTTGAAGATAGCATTTTTAAGGATAAGTTAGTCAAAGGCAAAAAAAGTATTCTTCATCTGCTTCTGTGAGCTTCACTAAGAAACAGTTTTTCTCATTGCCTCTCAAGGCTTCAAATTTCTCAGCACTTCACTATACCACAATTACTTCACTTATTACTTAAATTTACACTTTGAACACCTTATTCCTCTCCATACTCTATTATGAATTAAAGGGGTTTTTCTCAAGACTTCATTGTCCATTTCCATAGTTTTAACAGAAAGATATTTCAGCTTAATTAAAGCATCTCCTTAATTCTCTACCTTTCTTGAAGTCTCTTTTCCTTCTTGCCACTAGTAGTTTATAAAGTCTCTTTTCATGTTGATCACTCTCCTTTTCTCTCTCTGGATGAAAAGATTAATCCGCAAGTCTCATCTGGATAAGAAAGAGTTAAAATCTTGCCCAAGCTTTTGTAGATGGTTCGGTGATCTCTGCTGAACAGGAGCTAGAGCCGTCTGCGCTGGAAAGTTCTTCATAGCTGCTTTTAGAGAGCGTGGTCTCTGTCTTTGCTTGCTGCAGGCTCAGAGTTCCTTTCCTCTTTCACTCAGCAGTTTTCTAGTGAATGTAGTTACAGCAAAACCTCCAGCTGAACCAGAGATCGGGCCGAGCCCGGCCCAGCCCGACCTAGCTCGGGGCAAGCCTCATCTCCCGGCCGGGAGACGAGAGACGCGGCGGGCCCGGCTCGGCCCCGGCCCGGCCCCTGCCCGGCCACATGGCTTGGGCAGGGAACCGGAGGCCAGCCGGAGCTCCGCCACGCTTCACAGTCAGGAAAAACAAAAAGAGCACCACAGACTTCTGGGTGTACACTTTAAGGTGGGGTTCACGAGTTGATTCTACTTTTCAATGGCTAAAACTGCTGTCAATTCTCAGCAATGACCGATAATTGGTCAAGAGAAAAGACTCCCAGGAGACCCCAGCAACTTTAACTTTCTTAAAGGTAAAGGAACTTTATGACATACTGGAAACCTAAAAATTGACCTTTTGTCTTAGGTCACCAGCAATTCTCACTGAGCCATGCTTCCATAAATAGCTGATCACTGAATTCCCATTCAGACCAGCAGAAGTTGGGTTAGGTCCTTTCCATATCCCATTGTTGGGCTCTTCATGCTTAGGTCCATCGGTGGAAGCCAGGACAAAGGCATATCCGTACCTCCCTGAGGAGGTCTGGCACACTGCTATGGACAAAACTAAAACAAGTGTCAGATGTGAGCAGGGTTCATGTCTGCAGGTGCTGCACTGGAGCCTCCAACGCCTTTTTGTTTGTCTGTTTATTTTTATTTTTAAAATTCAGTCTCTGTATTCTTTCTTCTCTTGACAAGTGGCATGACTCATAGCAGCTCATCCATTTACTGCACAGGCAGATGAGAAACCTAGCACCAATTTGATGCTGAATTCTTTGTTGTATATCTCGTTGAGGTTCAGAAGAAGCTTGAGGCAGCTCAGCCAGGAAATTATCCAAAGGGCAAAAAATTAAGGGTTTCTGAGTTTGAATGATCAAATATCTGAGGCAGCAAAGAGTATCATACACTTGTATATGCTGTTACAACTTTCAAAGAGCACACTCATGTTTGTGCTGAATACACAAACCCTGCATTTGCACAAGCCTGTTGGATTGCTGCATGTGACAGACAAGGAAAGTACCAAGGCAGATACTTTAAAAGAATGTTCTTCATCAGGTATAAGCCCTCCCTCCACTTTAATGAAGTGGTGGCTGCTTCTACCAGCTGACCCAAATTTACTTATATTTTAAAGCTTATGCTGTACTGTTTGTTGACCATATTGAATGCATTTTCTTGTTTGTGTCTTGGCTTTTAGAATTCAGTAAACTTCTTGCTAAATGATCGTTTCATTGCCAAGATTTCAGATCATGCAATAGTTTAATGAGGGGGAATGTGTAGATGTAGATACTCAATTTGTTTCCTGATATCTAAACAAATCTAAGTTTTGTGTTTGCATATGAAAGACCAGTTCCATTACTACCAGAAGTATGTTCTGCACGGCCAGAGTTATCTTTCTCTTCTATTTTCCCAGTGGCCAGGTAAGGTCTTTTTATTGTGTTTTAGTTGTGCCTGGAGGTTAGTTCACAGATCAGGGCCTCCCTGAGCCAGACACTAGACAGAGGCTTGACAAACAAATGGCTTTTACCCCCAAAGCCTGCTGATTTATTTAACCCTCCAGTTACATAAATAAGTGTTTGGTTACCAAGGTGTCCTTGTTTCACAGGGATGTGTTTATGCCAAATGTTATATTTAATCGTCCCTGTGCTTAGATGAGCACATGCAGCACAAACTATACAATACTGCTCAGGCTGGTCCTTGCTCCTGTACCCAGTGTTTAGGAATCTGGGAAAAGGAGATGACAAATTCTGTGTTGGAGGGTAGTGCAGCACAGAGGGGGTAAATGGAGGAAACAGCTGATGCTGAGCACCTGGGCACCCATGCCATGTGCATTTTGGGAAGGTTTCTTTCAGAATAACTCTGATGTGCCACAGAGGTGGAAATGCAGCTTCTGGCGCAGTTTAAGCCCAGAAGTGTCCAGTTTATATCTCTGAGATTGTTTCACACTTAGAGACAGGCACATGGCATTGATTGCAGGATTTGTCCTGGACAAGAAAGACTTGTCCAGAGATTAGTGTCTTTTCCACCCTCTTTAACTGCCTTCTGATGGGAAAAATAGGGGGAAAAGCACCTGAAAATGGTCAATTTTAAATGACAAATGAAAACACTCATTTCCTTGACTGTCTGAAATGCTGAAGGTGTGAAATACCATTTAATTTTATTACAAGAATACATGTTTATTTCCTCTAGAAAGGATCTTCCTTCTGCAAAACTTGCAGCAAAAGGAAGCCTGACCCTTTTAAGGCCAACCTGCATTTCTACAATAGGTATGATATACCATATTTTACAAAGAGAAATTGGCCACCTTTCTCCTCTGAAATACACATGAAATAGTTGTGCATCTGCTGTTAACAATTTACAATCTTCAGAGTTAACTGACAATAAGATGCTCAAGTTAATTCTTAAGTGGGTTAAACTGATTAACTGCACTTTTTTTTTTTCCCTCAGGAAACTGTTTCATCTGGCACTATGACATCAGTGAAGATTAGATATAATGTTATATAAATTTATAGGAAGCCCATCTCTAAAATGTTAGTATTACTTAGGCTTTTTTTTAGTGTAAAAAGTAGCATAGATGTAAATAAGTTAAGGTTATCTCTGACTAAAAGAATATTGTTCTCTACATATTGACTCTAAATGCAGAGTACGTTCCAAAATGTTTTCTTTATCAGCTACCAGCAAAGGAAATAAGTTTCAGGTTTTATCAATGTCAGACGGGGGCAAAACACATTTCCAAACAGAAGAAACTTTTATTTCATGGGAGCACCCTACTCTGCACATGAACACGAGGTCTAAAGAAAAATGAGCAACACAAGAAGTCCAATCTTACTCACAATAGCTCACACCAAATATTATCCTACCATCTTTCAAGATCCTTACCATGCAGTGGTCAAAGTTGGGGTAGCCTTCCTTGCCACTGATATTTTTAGACAAGACCAGCTCAGGAGAGTAGACTCTCAGCATATACAAGGTTTAGACTTATCCCTATAATTGTATGAGGAATCAGTGGATTAAGTTTCAGCTACAGCCACTATATTTGGAGAGAAGTAGGTTAAAAACCAGCAGGTGGCAAGATGACAGCTGTGGAAAGATGAGCCATGAAAGTGTCCACAAAAAACAAATTAATTTGATTCCCTTTTTTTCTCCCATTTTTCAACCCTTTGAACTCTAGGAATTTCAACAGGCCATCAGAGACTTTAAATGGGATAGATACCATGTACCCTAGGAAGCAGTGGGGCATAGTCTCTGTATTTACTATTTATTTGAAATATTGTGCTTTATGCCCAGCAGGTCCTCAGAGGGCCGTCAGGAATCTACACTGCCTGGTTAACAGCCACCTGGAGTAGAAATAACACATACATTGTGAATGGTTTTACTTTTCCATCCTGGTTTCTTGTGAGAGGAACTAAATTCTAGTTCTTTGTCAGATGTGCTCCTGAGAACTTTTGTTTAAAACTTAAAATGTCACTGTCTTTGGTACATGGCCTGCTTCTTAACCAGAAATATAAAGGTCAAAGGGGTCTGGATATTCCACTCAGCACACATTTTATAATGTCTTAATCTTCCTGGCTCTGCCAAAGTTTAGGTCTTTCCACCATTATGGATTTCTTGCCTAAAAGCATGAGGAAATCATGGACTGATGTTTGGTTTAAACTTAGGAATTATCCAGTCTCTTGGATGATAAATAATGCTGAAGAAATGTCAATAGCACCAAATAACCCAATGCTGTATCATAGAGAAACAACTGGGAAGAAGTAAAAGGGAAGCAAGAACAGAATGCTCCTAACACTACTAACTCTGTTCTACCATGCCAGACTAGTTGGGTGTCTCTTCTGTATTTCTTTACCTGTGCACATTTTTGGAGGTAGGACCTGTTACCATATGTCTGTGATACACTAAGGCCCATCGCATACAAACCTCACGTTATCATCTCCTTTGCTCTGGAGTACATTGAGATCCTTGCATGTTGTGTAAGTTAAACACATTAGTATTGCATTTCCTCATCTTTGTTACACATATTTAAAGGACCAGTCCTGCTTATGCTTAATAATATTGTCCAGCTTTGTTAATCATACTTTTTTTTGTCCTTGTGAGGTCATGGTCAAGGGTAAACATTTGGCTTAAGCATTGTGAGGAATAAAGGGGGAGCTAGTTGGAACATAACTAAGTAAAATTCCTTTATGAACTTATTTTCATTCAGTATATCATATCCTGACACAGAAAGTTGCACATTAACCAGACTTGTGACTACATGCTACTTTAATTGTTTTGATTTGGTGCTCTGCATAGCCAGAGGCTTTTTCTATGTATTAATAAACATTACATTAATTTTCCATTGTTCCTGGGCTTAAGATATCACAGGTCAAACTGGAGCCTCATGAATCCCACTGGAAAACAAGACCAAACAAAAATGCCATATTGTGTCAGGAAGTGATGTCAGCAGCTGGAGTTTTGCTTCCAAACTTCTGTGTTTTACTTGACTTGTGAAGCTGTTTTCCTTTGCAAACCCATAGGCTTAATACTTGTGGGAATGACTGAGAACAAACATCTTGCAGTTTTACTGACTATCAATGCATCATTCTTTGACACACTATTAACAATCTGTTGACCTACGTAAAAATTGGAGTTTCAGGGAAAAAGAAAGTGTCCCGTGTCTGCTTATCGATAAAATGCTCACGCTGCATAGATACATGAGTATATTGGATCGAGCTGCTCGTAGTTAACACATTCAAGATCCTACTTATTGTCAATATCTGACCCAAAACCAATGATTCATGTTCCAAAGAAAATGCTGCTTTTATATTTTTCCACCAACCCAGACTCTCACCACAGACCCAAGTTATTCCCCCAACTACTGCTCTACATCTGGGTGACATGAGAGATAATTGCAGGACGCTTACAGTCCTGATAAACTATGGTTTCCCTTGCTCTGCAGCCCTTTGAAGTTGCAGACAGTTTCATGATAATTGATAATCTAATCTCTTCCCAGCCTGTTTTTTTTTTAAAGGCTGCTCTGAAACAGCAAGGAGGGGAAATATTACAGCATAAGTATTGATTGCTGCATGCAGAGGTCACTGTGTGGGGATTGGACTTTTATCACAAGGTTCTTGCGAAAGGTGAAGTTTTAGCAAGATCCTAATAATAACTGTGGAGTGCTAGTTAAATACAAGGGGCAGGGGGAGGAAAATTATTTTTTATTCTTAGTACCTCAAGGCTATACATGGCAATTACTATTGCAGAGGCAATAAAGAAGTTGTTAATTACAGGTTTTATACCCTTGTAGCCCAAAGTAAGAATGAAAGGACTAAAGGTTATAAGGGGTACAGAAGAAAGAAAAGGACAGAAGGGTTGCTGGAGGTTTTGTGCTTTTTAGTGAAACAAGTTATTTAAGTTTTAGTGGGTTAGGACATGACAGAGGGGCAATTTCAATTTGATCAGGATAGAAACTTGAAACCTAGCTGTTGCTTTACTGCCTTTCATATTTTTTGCTGGGATTACATATTTACCTGAAACCTTCACGCTGACTGCTGTCATCCACTGGAGCAAAGTCATTGCATCAGAAAAATGTTAAAAATATTAAGAGTTTTGCAGCTCTAAATATGTTTCAGAGACATTTTATTGTCTGACATTCTGGACAGTGGTTTTGTCAGGGACTTTCTTTGGAAATACAGAGTAGGAAATACAGGGGAATTGATAAGTGGAACAATTATACTTTACCAGCATAATATAAAAACATTGTAAATATCTGTGTGTTTAACAGGGGCAAGTTGTACAAAAATGAGAAAAGTTTCCATTCCATTCCATTTGATGAACTTATCCTCTGTGATAAGTGATATTCATGAGAATTTGTAGTACTGTACAATATGTTAACTAGGGGCATGTAATTTTCTGAATGCTGACAGGGATAAATATATGCGCCTGCACACACACACAAAACTCACACATACTTAATGAGAGCAAAATTAAAGTCTTCTGAAACAAGGCTGATTGATTAAAACTCAACAGACCCACACAAATATGAACACTAATACACATGGCTCATAAAGTGCTTTCACACCACATCTTTTAAAGGGCAATACAAAAACTAATTTCTCACCAGACCAAACCGTTAACTGTGCCAGACAAGAAATGGGATAACTGGTGAGTAAAAGGCATAACTGGCTCACAGAACATTTCCTCTCTCCTTTCGCTTTCTTTTCCCCTGACTGTACACCACTGCAAATTAGAGCTCTTTAACTTTGAGCGAGACTGTATTTCCAGATTACTGAAAATGGCAACATAGTTT
The DNA here is from genome assembly GCF_030490865.1 of Poecile atricapillus. Taxonomy (NCBI): domain Eukaryota; kingdom Metazoa; phylum Chordata; class Aves; order Passeriformes; family Paridae; genus Poecile; species Poecile atricapillus. The sequence continues at coordinate 58,862,057 of NC_081250.1, forward strand.
GACCTTATCCATCCTCACCCTACTGGCCTTTAAAGTATAGAACAGGGCTGTGGTAGAGCTGTCTACTTTGGTTTTGCACCTTCTGAGAATTCGTCAATTGCATTACACTTGGCATGGTTGTTTGTAAAATTGGACCCAGGCAATGATTTATTTGCAAAAAATCAATAACGTTGAATTTGACAAGGAATAGGTCTTATAAGCCAGGTGGAATTGGATACAACTGGGAAATACTGTGATAGTCCAGCATTCTCCTTTTTAATTCCTCTTTCTGCTCTCTCTTTTCTCTGATCCTTTAGATGCGTGTCAGTGCCTTACTTGTAGGTATTTAGATAATACAGACATTATTGCTGCTCTTTCTACTCCACCATCACCTCTTCTGATCACAGTAACTGCTGTCACTAACTGTGAGGAGATACTGATTTCCAGCAGGTGAACTTTCTTCACTCATTCTTCACCCTTTTATTACCTCTATCAGTTGTGTTCCTTCTTAAGGTTTCTGCAGACTTCCTTAGAACAGCAAGCATATGTGTTTTTGGAGACTCTTTTGAAGAGAAAGAAGAATTTGGTCTCTCCATATAATGGTTCCCACCATATAATTTGGTGAGAACCATAATCTGTGGGAGCCACTGGACTCCTGCAAATTCTCTGAGCATTGTGAATGCACAGATCATTTGTTTTGGATCATGTTCCATGAGTTTAAAGTCTCCTGGCTGTCTCTGACCCACTACACATGTGCATCAAAGTTAGTCTGCAAGAGCACTGCATATCTGAGATCATCTGGAACTCTCAGACTCAACTGTAAAAGCTCTCTGTGGCTCACTTATCATACCTTGGTCCAGGAAGTCCTGAAAGTCCATATGGATTCCTGTCATTATTATTTTTTCTCTGATCTCTCTCTTGTGAGATCACCTTTGCTTTCTCCTTCCTCCTCCTACTCTCTGTACTTTCATATGATTTCATTTTCTCATCTCCACTCTCTCAGCTTTATGAATTTGGCAGTCATTCTTCTCTCAGAATGATGTGAGGAGACTCCTCAGTGTAGTAGGCCTCCCCTACCTTATTCAGAAGAGAATAAAAAACAGAAAAAAGAAATTAAAATAGCTCAAGAAATCCACTTAGCCCAGACATGTAAAATCAGGTTGTTTGGACATTGAGAGTAACATCCTCCTCTTGTATTATCTTGACTTTTTTTCTCCCACTGCTTCTCTAAGTTTCCCTTGTCTTTGTGTCTGGATCCTTGACTTTACACCTTTTCACTCCCTGTCCCACTCTCTCATTCCTTCTTCCCCATTCTGTAAGAGATCACAGATGTAATTTGAATTATCTGAGGACAACAAGGGCAAATAAATGTATGCTGGCTGATTGACTCTGGTCAGCCAGTCTGAAGAAAACACATGGCTTCTCTGTCTTTTATCTCAGAGATAGGAATTGCTATGGAAAATTATTAGCTACTACAGTGGCCTGTGTCAGAGTCAGGTAAGGAAGCACGGAGTAGCTTTATATAGATAAAAGCTTTCAGTGTGCTTAATTTTCTGGCTAGAACACTATCCCATTTTTCTAGGAATTTTATAAAGCAGTAATTTTAGCCCACAGTTTTTCTCATAACCAAACTTTTGTGTTTACATATTTTTAATATGACACCTTTCAGAAGATGATGTGTGGGGAGGTGTGGTGTGGGAAGAAACTGCTGCACTTTGGTTAAAGCAACAAGCATACACTTAATAAAAGGCAAAAGGGAGACACATTTTATCCCTTGACCTTGAAATAACTTCTTTGTATGCTTATGGTACTAAAGGTTTTCTTCCTAATTTAAGATGTTTTTGATCCTAGTTTCTTGGCCTGGTTGAATGTCCTTTATTTTCAGAATTAAATTTTTATCTTGGTTTATTTGATTTCTCTAGCAGTGTTTTCCTGTCTGTTTGTAATATCCTTTCTATTGGACATTGTTTCTTCCATGTTGTCTGCTCCGTCTGTGATAGATCTTTCTCTGGTGTAAACTCAGGCCAATATCTGAGTGGTGAGGAAAAGTATTTTCTATTTTTCTCCCATTCTGGAAAGCTTTTGTACAGTTTTCTTCAGTGTGCACTTTCTTAATATCTCCACCTGGAGTGTGTATGACTGTGCCTAGCAGACTAAGTCTTTAGTATCACTTTCCCATGTTACTTAGGAGAGGTTTGCTGTGTGTCTTTCCTGTGTAGTTGCACTGGAGGGAGTTTGGGCACAGAAAGCGTTTACATGCTAAGATTAATCTATATGTGGCCATGGAGGTTTGTGTTGTTATGGATGAGGATGGTTCTCTCCTAGGAAATCTCATTTATGTTCTTCTGACACTACAGTGATAAATATATTTAGGATGATCACAAACCAATTTTGCCATTAATTTTTAAGCAGAAAAATAATATCTACAAAAAAGTTTAAATTAAGAGTAATCAAGAATTTTCTAATCAAGAGCTGATTCATTGCTCGTAAAAAATGTCTTTTTTTACAAATTACAAATTTATACTTGAGATTTCATGTGTTCTTCTGTGGACATCATGAGCCATCTAGTCACAACATACTCATAGTAATCCTTCCTTCATTTTTCAATAGAGAGATGTAGCTGTGAAGAAAACTGCATTTCACTCATGTCTTTTTATTCTGTTTCACATAACAACAGAATAAGGTTCTGCCCCTTTTGCAAGCGTTCATATTCTGATCTCTAACAAGAGACTTGAATCTCTGTGGATTTTATGAAATGCACAGAGAAACTGGTGCTTTCAGAACTACCTCCCTACAGCAGAGGAAGCAGCCAATGCTCTGTGGGGAATAAACTCCAGTTGGCTGTCCTCAACTATTATTCTTATGGTAAATTCCTTTTAGTTTATCCTGCATCTTAAATTGGTAGGTAGAATTGATGTCATTTAATAGCCAGGATATTCATAGGAATGACCTACATGTAGAGGACACAGACTAAACAAAATTGCATTTTGCTCATTAGCTACAGTACAAATCAATTCTGGGTAACAGAGACATTCTAATAAGACATTTTTTTTGTACCTCTATGATCAAGGTGAACCTTAAAATAGTTATGTAATATACATATATATGCACACATATAATAATAAATTATTAACCATACAGAGATAAACTGGATCCATTCAGCAACATCTGTATGCAACTTATAAAAACAGTGTTCTGAGAATTATGACTAGGTCACACTCTTAAAATTGTGTTACTATACTATAGTATAGAGGACACAGATCTATTTATACCTTCTTTGAGGTTATTCCTAGATACACTGTGTGTAACCTGCAGAAAGGTTAGTCCCTTGTATTATGTAGGTGTGGAAACATGAATTTCCAAGAGGATTACACCAGAGGTTTCTGTAATTAATTTTCCTCTCTGACAATGACTGTCAAGTGAGTGTTAGATGTGAAAAATTTGTAAACTAGGTTCCAAGTCAATCAATTAACCACATGAAAACTACTAATCTTGAATTACTTATGATCTGGATATATTTCTACCAGCTCTGTATGCACTAACAATGTGTTAAATTATGGAGTTGTGGTGATTGCTACAAAAAATATGCAGTCTATAGTCTGAGACAGGTCAGACAAAAATGCATCTAGACATTAGCGATGTAGAATTTCTCAGACAGATCAATGAGACTATCTAATACTGATGTAAGTTAAAGGAAGCAGCCTAGCAGAAAAGGTAAAATTTCAGGTCTGATAGAAAGGAAAATAGCTTCAGGAAACTGACAGAAAAAAGGGACAGTACACATCTGGACAAGAGAATCAAGAACTGATGGGTCAATACATGTGTTCGTTAGGGGAGTTTTCAGAGGAAAATGTTACATTTTACAATAGAATTTGAATTGCGTATGTAAGAGATTTTGAAATAAAGAGCTCAGATAGGCATAAAAAAAAAATATTGCAATGCAGGAAGTGCTCCTTTCCAAAAAGAAAAATAAAAAGAGGAAAAAAAAAAGAACAACCCAAACCCTGGAAATGCTGCATATCCCCAGAATCCAACATACTAGCTGTTATAGATTACAGATAAATTACTGCCAATCAAAAGCAGTAAGGTAGAGTGAGTGCTTGGTATGTCGACCTGTTTTTCACTAGATGCTGCTAGAACAGTGGAAGAGAGGTAGCCTCAGATGGCTACAGAAACTTTTACTTCTTGGTCACAGTTTGAGTCCAGACTGGGTTTTCCGAGGCACACAAGAAAAAGCAGATGCTGCAGTCCTTTCATAATGCAGCTGTGCAGTTTTTCTTCTCTGCCCCTGTGTGAACAATCCCACCCCAGATGGAGCCCGCTGCTGAAACCTCCTTCAGCTGCATCTGCTGTAGCTGCAGCCTGGCTGTGTTCATCCCACTTTGCAGCGATTCACACCAATGACAGTTTTTAATTGGAAGTGAAATCTACCAAAGACATTAAAGAATTTGCAAGCAGTTGCTTGTAATAACAGCTCAGAGAAAGAGACATTGCAGCCCCTGAGAGGAATGATGAACCATACCAATAGAGGGCACACTATGGAATAGCCCAAAAAAAGGGCTATTGCTTGTGGGATGCCAACTCATCTTTATCTGTCAGCAGTGAAAACAAAAGAAGGCTTGCCCTTTTGAAAAGTAAACAGAAAATTATGCCTCCAACACAAACCCAAGCCATTAAGAGGCAGCTTTTATTCCTTCTCATAATGTTCAGGAACATAAGGCAGTAGCACTGATGTGGCTCCACAGCTGTTGCCAGGGGAAAGTAGGAATGTAGCCTGCCACATCTGGGGTGACATCTTTGAAGAGGCACTTAATCTGCAGTGCTGAGGTATGCTAAGCCTCTTTGCTTTTCTTTGCCAGTTCTCAAGCTAATACTACTCCTGGAGAGCAATGCTGATTTCAAGTCAATGAGTGAGATGAAAGAACAATTAAGGACAGTGATGCTTTATGCATTGTGGAAAACATAAAGAGAGGACAATAGCATAATTCCTTGATCACTCCGGCAGAAGATTTACTTTGCCACACTTTAAAGTTGTAGGATACCAGTTTCTAAAACAAAAATGACAGGAATTTTTAATCACCGAGTGTGTGTTTTGTGAATTGAAGGGGGGCATTGAAAGACTGGAAAATAAAAGGTATCCACTGCTAATACTGATGTGTTTCTATCAGATCAAAGCATTTTCTTCTCTGTAGCTCTTCAGAAACAATTTGCCAGTATTGCTAGGAAGGCATTACACAAAGAAAGACATCAGGTGAACAAACAAACACAAGAGAAGCTCTAATAAGTAAAAATGCCTTTATGTCACTATTCCCATTTTCTAATAATTGAAAAACTCAGAATCCAGACCTTTAAGGTTGTTGCTTAAAAAAAAAAAAAAAAGGAAAAATACAAGAAGGGAGATGAGAGAGAAAGAAAACACAGAAATTCTGATCTCAAATACCTAACCTAAACTTTCGTCTAGTACTTTGGGGGAAAACATTTATTCCAAAGACAGAATAAGAGGCTGAGTCTTACGATAGGGTTGCCAGGCATTTGAATCTTCAGATTACTGTGCTACATTAAAGTCTGGCTGGCTGCATTGTGTTAAATGATGAAGTATGAAATTAAGATATTACTATATGGTTCAGAGCCCTGCACTTAAATTAAATGTTCTTTTAGAATTTAAAATAATATTTTTTATTTCATCTTGAATGGTGAAATGACTTTAACTTCTATTTTTGAAGATATGCCTGTGTTTGTACATTCATATTAACATATATATCTACTTGCACACAGACTGTTAACACATAGTCTAAATTTCTTTTATAAGTATAAAAATTTGACCTTCTCATGTATGTTAGCCTTTAGTACTGAAATAATGCATTGTTTGCAAGTACTATTTGGAGAACTATCACTCTGGGCCAGAACTCAGGGGGATGTTCAGTGATGGACCAAAATTCATGTCTCAGCCCCCACTTTTTACTAGAAAAACATAGCAAAGCAGAAAAAAAAAAGCCTGCTACTGTTCACAGCACTCAGAAATTACTCTGTTTAAAGCAGACATTTCCGACTAGAATTTTTTGAACTTTCTAAGAGATGTGCCTGATTTAGAAAGGAAAATAACCTCAGAAAATTGGAGCAGTGAACCATTTTTTTCATTTATGAAAAAGTGTCATTGAAAATGTGTGGCACAGGTCAGGGTCTATGATAATACCTCCAGGGAGTTTTTTAGCTTGCTGCCATCCAGTCAGTTTCACTAGAAAAAGTAATTTGGGTAGCAGTCTCCTGTTTCCCTTCTCTCTCTGATGGGCTGTTGTGACTGTGGACAGGTCATTCAGGGTTTGATCCAAAACCCATTAATGTCAAGAGAAAGACTCCTGTTGACTTCAGTGATCTTTAGATTGGAATCTGTGTTTCTGCTTCTTGCCTGGATGCTACTAACTTCCATTGTGTGTGTTTGCAAGCTAGAGTCTTTCTGTGCTTCAGTATTCTCATATCTAAAAGATCTGTGGTGGGACAGCCTAATTAATATAATCTTTGTTGACATTTTAATACATAATCTTCAGAGACATAAAAATATTAAATAATAAAGCATGATCTAAAAGATTTGTAAGGTTGTGCAAGGAAAAACAGACAAGAAACCAATTTATAATATCTGAAAGATTTTAAACATCTTCCTAGGCTTAATGGACAAAATAAGTCAATTTTTCTGTGGTTATGGTAGAATTTGTGTCTTTAAGTTGTTATTGCTCTGTGGCTGAGGGGTGGTGCAGGAGAATGGCAAAGGGGAGCATGGCACAGATATCTTGTCAGTGTGTCAAGATTGGGGTGTGCAACAGGTTGGTTGGACTGGGGCTCAGTCTTCATTTCTGAATAGACTTTTCAAGTTTGTTTGTTTGTTTTTGTTTTGTTTTGTTTGTTTTGGGTTTGGTTTTGGTACAGTTTTCTATTTCTAAATCAGTATGGAATTCATGACAGCATTTTATCTCATTTCATGATCTTTAGGAATTTTTTACTCTTTTTTTTTGTGGTTTAGCATTCTCTGCTGTTCCAAAACCATTCCCTAAGACTGTAGTGCTATTTCTTTATGATGCCTCTTTAAGATAGTGACCCTGATGGGAACCACAAGCCTAAAATATACTAAGTCTTGACTGTTGTCCTCAAGTACTCTTACTGTAACATATGGTTAGCTCCAGTGCCATGTGAGGCTGGTAGGAATTTGCTAATCATGTTCAAGACATCATTTTTATACTGTTGGCTTCCTTATGTTGCTAACATATACAGAAAAAGAATTCTGCTTTCATTGTTTTCTCATGAAACAGCAAGAAGGAATCAAGTCAACTGTGTCACCTCAGATGCTCACCTCAGTTAGCCAGGGTGTGGCAACTGCACTATTCAGCTTGGTGTCATAGTCAAAATTGCTGAAGGTACACTCAATTCCTTTGTCTATATCATTAACCAAGATATTAAATCACACTGGTCCCATTATGGACCCCTGAAGGACACCACTTGTCACTGATATTCATTGTGACTCTGAGCCAGTGACCACTACTCTGGCTGATGAAAATCCAGCTGCTTTTCATCACTCTCTGATGACTCTCTGAATCACAAGCATTTTGGGCAGAGATTCTTTATTCTTTTTCTTCTTCTTCCCTATCTTTGGAGGCCTTCTTTTTGTCCCTGTGTGGGAAAGGTAAAAACAATCACATTTTTCATATTGTCAATAAAGAGTGGAGCATTTGGTTTGCTGTTCTATTGTGGTACTTAAGTGGAGAGTTGAAAGAAGTAAAATGTCCTTAAAATGTCATGTATTAGATATGTGAAATGAGGTGGTAGGTGGGTGAAGGAAACAGCGGAGCAGGGAAATACAAGTGCTGGGAAAGCATGCTTTAGAAAATGAAATAGCTTTTGGCTCTGAAAGAGCCACATCTGAATGCTGGTCCCAGATTTCCTGTGGTAGCTGGCTACATGTATGGAACACTGCCACTTTAAAAATTTATTTACAGGTGCCGTGTCTGTATGGACAAATTATTTTCTATAATTACCAGTATTCTTTTAAAGAAAAGAACCCCAGGAGTGCCTCAGATGATAACGCAGGAGACCCATTGAGCCACAACGCATCATCTCCCTCCTTAGAAGCAGACATTGAAGTGAGGTGAGCTGAAGATGCCCCAGCCACAGCGGGTAGCTCAACACACTCTCTTGGCTGAAGTACAGATGCCTGAATGGATCCCAGTTCCCTTCCCCCTTCAAAATACTATGCCATCCCACTGCTCTGTGTGTGCTAGCTTGCCCAGCTGTACCCTTTTATGCCTTTTAGAGACAGACACACAAAAGGATTGTGCACTAAACATTGGTTCTGCTGCTACACTATGCACATTCTCATTTACATCTATTAGATAGATAGATAGATAGATAGATAGATAGATAGATAGATAGATAGATAGATACTCACAAAGCTTGCAACTGGAAGCCCAAGTGGATGTGTTGGGCTTTAAGCAAACTGCAGAATTACGCAAGAGAAAACAGAATGAAACCCAAACTACCACCTTCAGAAGGATGTGGACTGCATTCAAGCAATTCTAGTGGGTTAGAGTACTCCTCTCTCCCTGTGTACACCTCTCCAGGGATTTGGAGCTCCTCTTCTTAAAAGAGATCAGAGTCATCCTTTGTTTTCAAATACTCTTAGCCAGTGCCTGTGGGTTCCTTCAGACTTGAACCCGTGCACACCACCCTCTCTGTGATATTTAAACTTAAAACCCTTGTGCAATTGTTGTAACTAACAAATACAGTAGAGCAAAAAGCAGTAATGCTGACTAAGCTAAACCAGTATTTTATGCCTTTCCACAGAGTCCACCCAGCCTGGAAATACTTTTGAAGAGCAAATGTAAAAACTAATCTCAGTCTTAATAGCCACAGGATTTTTAAATAGATTCTTAATAACATTTGTCATTCCTGTGCCTTCATCACAAGTGCAGTGTTTTTAAGTGCATAGTTCTTTGGGATGGCATCCACTACATAACTTCCCTTTCAGTCTTCTAATTTTTTTTGCTCCTCCTCCAGCAGGTAACAGACATGCTTTCCTGGTATACTTCATAGGCCAAGATATTTTTAGTGATCTGTATAAATATTTTGAATTTTGCCTTGCCTAAGCTTCTAAAATGCCAGTTTATGAGACTGGAATCTTGAGTCAATGCCTATGAGATCCTGAAGTAATGCATCAAGGCAGGAAAAGGGAAACCTACCTATGCAGACATATGAAGTCACACTCTAATTATTCTAATTCCCATGTCTAAATATATTATTTCATGGTAGCAGGGTGAACTAGAGCATTTGGAAATTACCTGACATTCAAGATCGTGTGCTCTATCAATTCAAACCCCTTTGACCTGTGTGGAGAAAACATCTTCAACAATTGAAATGCATAATAAAAAGAGACTTCTCTGCTCTGCAGATTGCAGTGTGCTATGGAATTACCCTAACAAACATTAAATGAGCTTGTTCAAAGGTCACGAGCAGGAGAAGTAGACAGATCTGCACAAGCTAAGAGAGTTTTGCAGGTTGTCTTATGCAGAAAAGTTTTGTGATACAAGACAGTTCATTTAAAGTTTTCTGGGCTATCTCTGTGCTCAACTGCAGAAGGCTGGGGAGAGTTTATTTCGCAGAGCTTAGATGACTTCAGTAAGTATACTCTTTAAGCTAAATTTTTACAGCACTCTTATGGATACAAATAAATACTCTGAAGAGATCACTTATCCAATCTCTTTTAAATGTCTATATTTGGATGAGATAAACCTCAGCCTCTTCTCTCCACTGAATGTAGAGGGCTTAGATGTCTAGCTTTGCGATATACATCTACATGTTAAAGTCTAATGCAAAGGAGATAGATCCCCATCTCTTCCTTTTTAGATAGGTAGAAAAAACTGTCTGTTTCTCTCAGTACTATTATTGTGTTAATACTGAATTCTAAATGCTCACTGAAGAAGGAGAAGAAGAAGTGTTCACCACAAAGCAGTGTTCAGATGAACAGTGGCTGAGCTCTGAGCATTAAACTGCTACTAGTGTTGAGCCCCATCTTGCCCTGTACTAGTATGTAGGTCTGAGACATCATTCCACTTTGGACATCTATTTGGTAACTCTACTAAAACCACATACAAAAGAAGTTGGCAATTTCTAATGAAGTATTGCAGTTCAAAACTGCAGAACTGTGTGTAAAAATTCTGTGTCCTGGGGTTAAAAGTCTTTAACACTTTGTTGGTGTAAACCTTGATGTTCTCTCTGAAGTCCTGAAAGGAGCACTTATTAATCAAATAAAAATTGTCATCCTCCCATGATAAGGCTTAAAAACCCAAACCTGTTTACAGATTTACAGAAGAAGACCACCAACATTAGCAAACAGGAAAGAAGGCATCTGTCTTCCCAAATCTTGGCTCAAATTTCAGTTAGGAATTAATAAACTATGAGTTATTTGCTTTTAACAAAAAGTAAACTTTGAATTGCAGGTTAACAAATCCTAAAGAGAGACAAGAGTCTAAACCAGACATAATTCAGGAAGGAGGAGTTGCCCAATACAATATAAACAAAGGAAGATATTTTAATGTAAATCAATATGCAGAATTGATATATGTAGTGAAGAGAGAAAATGTTCAAATATGTTGTACACTATGCTGATTTCTCTATGGTTTCTACTACTGTGGTGCCTCAGATAGTCTGAACCCCTTTACAGCTTGTGAATCTTTCAAATTCTATTAAATCCTACATCTTTCCTCAGCATTTTAATTTATAGTACTTGCACAAGATGGCATAGAAGGGAGAGGTCTGTCCTCATATCTGTTAAGAAAGAAGATGTACTTTAGCTTTTAAACTGTATCATTAGCTTATCCACCATTTTGTGTGATGGCAACTGGGGTCTTTTCAGCAATGGAACCAGTACCAGTGCAGAAGGAGAGGTGAATATGTGTGCAAGAAGAGAAACATGCACACCTGGCCCACGTTACACAAAAATTAGAAAAATACTTTAAAAAATGTTCCTAGTAAAACACTGTATGGTTTATACTTTGTCTCACTGTGCTCTGGTGAGACTTAGACTTTTCAAAAAGTGCAAAGAGTTTCAAGGGTTTTAATTCCTTCTCTAATATCAGCCAATGAAAATAGAAAGTTTGCAATCATAGAAATTAGGGAGGGTTGAGATTTATTTGACTGCTGCACTACGTTTTTCTCCTTAAACCCAGAACATTTCAATACAGAGTGTGTTCCTCCTGGTCTCATTTTGATTTTAGTTACTTACATTGGGGGCTATTTCCCTGTCAGGGTTTCTTCAGCACATGTTCCCACTGAAGCTGTGTAAACAAGTCTCAGAGAAGCTGATGAATTTTGCAAGTTTAATTTTCTGATGGATCTGTCAGCTTTCACTATTTTGAGCAAAGAGACCTGATAGAAACTGTTTTGGTCACCAGCTGCTCCACTCCAGATGTGATCTCCTGTGCTCTATTCTGCTTTCCCCTTCCTACTGGTCCTTCTAAGGAATGATCCTCCATTATCTGAGCAAGGAAAATGTTGCACTGCCTCTTTTGCAGCTCCACCAACACCCATGGTCTGAAACAGTGCTCTGCAGGAAACCTGCAGTAGGGTCATAGCCTGATCCCTGTAAATCTCATCTCAATCGCTTACCTAAGGAGAAGGTAACATTAAACATGAAGTTTAATTTTTATTTTAGAGCATTCATTACAAAAACTTAATTGCAGGGCTGGATAGACGTGTAGTGGTTTGACATTGCAAAAATGCCAGGCACCCACGAAAGCCACTCACCTCCCTCCCCTGCTACAGCTGGGAAGAGCAGAGAAAATTTAATGAAGGTTTCATGAGCTGAGATAAGGACTTGGAAAAAACAGTCCATGGGAAAACAGGTTCAATTTAGAGATACAAAGTGAGTTTATTACTAAAAAAATCAGAGAAGGATCATGAAAAGTAAAATAAGCCCTTAAAAACACCTTTTCTTCCCCCAACTCCTACCCCTTTCCCACTGACAGCACAGGGAGGCATGGGGGTTTTGGTCAGTTTGTCATCTGAGGTTGTCTTCCACTGCTCTGGTTGAGAGGAGTCCTTCCCCTGTGAGACCTTGGGGTCCCTCCCACAGAACACAGCTCTCTGTGAAATTCTCCAGCATGCTTCCACTCTTAGAAGTGGCCTGCCAAAGCTGCTGCAATGTGAGTCCCTCCCACAGGCACGCAGTCCTCCCAAAACTGTTGTGGCATGGGTCACTCTTCCATGGGGTGCAGTCCTCCAAGGACAGGCTGCTCCAGCCTGGAAGCAGGGCCCTCTCTCCCCACCGGGTCTCCCACTGGATCACAGCCTCCTCCAGGCATCCACCTGCTCCAGCATGAGCACCTCCCACACGGGCTGTGGGTGGATCTCTGCATCCCCCATGGATCCCCATGGGCTGCAGGGGCACAGCTGCTGCACCATGGTCATCACCACAGCCTGCAGGGGAATCTCAGCTCTGGTGCCTGGAGCAGCTCCTGCCCCTCCTTCTCCACTGACCTTGGTTGTTTCCCTTACATGTTCTCAGCTCTTCCTCTTCACGGGATAGAAAAGACTGTGCCCCCACTTTATTTTTATTTTCTTAAATATGTTATCAGAAAAGCGTTACCATCATCTGTAATTGGCTGAGGCTTGGCTCGTCAACCCAGCATGTCCATCTTCAAAGCCATCAGGGATTGGCTCTGCTGGACATGGTGGAATCTTCCAGCAGCTTCCCACAGAAGCCACCTCTGTGGTCCCCTGCTACCAAAAACCAGGCCATGAAAAACCAACACAACATGCTATGAACAAAGGTGTTTCAGGTTTCTTTTGTCTTTTGCTGAGTTATTGTTGTCAAAGATCTATTTGTTTTAGCTGAACCATCTTTGGTGGAGCAGATTAGTCTTCATAGAACCTCACCCATTCTCCTTCTTTGGGAAGTAGTTCAGCTGGAATTCCTTGTTTGTCTCCTGTGTTGGCTCTGGAGTGATTAAGTGTTTTCTTTGTCAGCTTTGGATAAGTGAGTCACTTGCATTTTTCAGAAAGGAGAGACTGTTGACATGTGGAGAAAATAAGTGGATAAAAACTTTACTTTTACTGGCATCTGCAGTAGACAAGAGAGAATATGTAGGGTTTAAGAGAAAGCCTTTTCAAATGCCACAAAGTTTAATGCAGAAGTTTCTAATTTCTGCTGAACGGGCATCTACACCAATGCATGCAGCATGGGCAACAAACAGGAGGAGCTGGAAGCTATTGTGCAGCAGGAAATCTGTGACAAAATTGCCATCATGGAATCATGGTAGGATGACTTGCACAACTGAAGTGCTGCAATGGATGGCTGTAAACTCTTCAGAAGGGATTGGGAAGGAAGGAGAGGCAGTGGAGTATTATTAGTTTTTAGAGAGGGCTTTGATGGTCTAGAGCTTAATAATTATGACAATAGGATTGAGTATTTGTGGGTAAGAATTAGGGGTAAGGCCAATAGAGCAGATATGCTCATGGGAGTTTGTTATAGACCACCCAACTAAGATGAAGAGGCAGACAAAACATTCTATAAGCAGCTATAAGAAGTCTCACAATCAGTACCCCTTGTTCTTGGGGTGGACTCCAACTTACCAGATGTCTGCTGGAAATACAACGTAGCAGAGAATAAACATTCTAGGAGATTGCTGAAGTGTGTGGAAGAGGACCTCATGACACAGCTGGTGAGGGAGCTGACTAGGGAATGTGCCTCACTGGACCTGGGGTTTGTGAGCAAGAGGACGGATGGGCGATGTGATGGTTGGAGCACAGTTGTATGTCTTGGGCATAGCTACCCTGAGATGATAGCAGTTTTGATTCTTCGAGGAGAGGGTTCAGCAGAACTGCCAGTTTGGACTTCCAGCAGGCATTGATTTGTTCAGGAGCCTGTTGGCAGAGTCCTTTGGGAGGCAGTCCTGAAGGACAAAGCAGACCAGGAAGGTTGGACATTATTCGGGAAGGAAATCTTAAAGGTGCAGGAGCAGGCTGCCCTGGATTTCTGGAAGATGAGCCAGCAGGCAAGAAGACTACCATGGCTGAACAGAGAGCTTTGTCTGGAGCTCAGGAAAAAAAAGGAGAGTTTATTACCTCTGAAGAAGGATCAAGCAATGAGGAAAAGCACAAGGATGTTGTGTGATTATGCAGGGAGAAAATTAAAAGGACCAAAGCCCAGCTAGAACTTAATCTGGCTACTGCCATATAAGATAACAAAAATCTATCTATAAATACATCAGCAATAAAAGGAGGGCTAAGGAGGATCTCTAGCCTTTATTGAATGTAGAGGGAAGCACTACATCCAATAATGCAGTGACATCATCATCATCATCATCATTGACATCATCAGTGACAAAGGTTGAGAAAAAGGTTGAAGTAGTTAGCACTTTCTTTGCCTCAGTCTTTAATAGTAAGACCAATAATTCTCCAGGGATACAGCCTCCCTGAGCAAGAAGACAGGGATGGGGAGCAGAATAAAGTCTCCATAATCCAGGAGGAAAGGGTCAGTGACCTGCTACATCACTTAGACATACAAAAGTCTGTGGGGCCAGATGAGATCCACCCAAGGGTTCTGAGGGAGCTCATGGAAGTGCTCACAGAGCCACTTTCCATCATTTATCATCAGTGCTGGCTAGCTGGGAAGGTACCATTTGCTGGACATTGTGACACTCATCTACAAGAAGAGCAGGAAGAAGAGTCCAGGGAACTACAGGCCTGTCATTCTGGCCTCTGTACTGAGGAACATCATGGAGCAGAATATCTTGAATGCCGTCACACATCATGTAAAAGACAGCCAAGGGATCAGGCCCAGCCAGCATGGGTTTATGAAAGACAGGTCCTGCTTGATCAACCTGATTTCATTCTACAACAAGGTGACCCATTTACTGGATGAGGGAAAGGCTGCTGATGTTGTGTACCTGGACTGTAGTAAAGCCTTTGACACTGTTTTCCACAGCATTCTCCTAGAAAAGCTGGCAGCCTGTGGCTTTGACAGGTGTACTCTTTGCTGGGTTAAGAGCTGGCTTTATGGCCAGGTCCAGAGAGCTGTGGTGAATGGAAGTGGCCTGGTGGCTTGTCACAGGTTGTGTTCCCCATACTGGGGCCAGTCCTGTTTAAGACCTTTATTAATGTTCTGGACAAGAGTATCAATGGACAAGGACAATGACTCCTCATTGTTTGCAGAGAGCACTAAATTGGGTGTGAATGTTCAAGTGCTGGAGGGTGAGAAGGCTCTGCAGAGGGATTCAGACAGGCTGGATTGCTAGCCTGAGGTTCAGTAAGGAAAAGTGCCAGGTCTTGCACTTGGGTCACAACTTCATGCAGTGTTACTTAGCAAAGAGTGCCCAGAAATCTGCCTGGCAGGACACTACCAAGGGAAGATGCTTTCTAAACCTTATACACAAGATTTAGCAGTGGGCCTGGCAGAGTTTTGTTGATGGTTGGGTTTGACGACCAAACAAATGAAAGGTCTTTTCCAAACTAGACCATTCTATGATTCTGTGGAATGTAAGGTCTTTGTAAGCTTATTTCACAACAATATTTAAAAAGTATTTGGAAATACATGAAATATCAGAAAAAAATAAATAAAAACCCTTTAAAACATATTGTTGATGTTTTTCCTATTTCCTTCAAGAGCAAGTGCATATCACATTGTCCTATAATAAGATTTTGAAATATTGTTCTGGCTTGCTGCCTGCTCTGAAAGAGACAGTGTGTTTAGGGTTGGAATATGGTAGCATGCTCATCTGGCGTCTTCAGCATCGCCTGCACTCAGCATCCCAAACTCACCTCTTTTTCTGTGTAAGCACAGTACAAAAGTCAGTCTTTCTGTTCCAGCAAAGGATCCTGTTGGATCCTCAACCAGCTGCTGCCTGCAGGTTCAGTTTTCCTGCGGGGTCCCAGATGCTGGCCAGAAGCAGCCTGCTTGCCCTGGGTGCCACATATGCCTGGGAGCCTCAGGTGTCACTGCAAAACACGACAAGGAAGGACCTCTGTCAGACAAATGGGAGCGATTCCTGAGCAGCCACACATGCTGCACCATCGTGTTATTTGTGAATGAACAACCTCATCGATGTTGGGTTTACTTCTAAACACTGTTGCAATATTGCAACCTACTGAGCTGCCTTGTGACCTACCAAGAGCTAAAGCTTTTTTGTCTCTGTCCATGAACCTGTGTTTTTTGAAGAGCTGGTTTCTGAATGGAGGGCAAAACAATCATTTGAGTGTTCAGGCTTCCCTGCTTTGCCTTTTGCAGTGACTAAACTAGTTCCTTGCTTGCTTCAGTATCTAGAGGCCATCAAAGTGGCCAAAACTCCCTCTAACCATTCTCTCTATTTCCTCTTTTGTACTGTGCTGACTATGGATTAATATTTAGGGAGATAGAACTGGTGAGTGTTCAGGATGTGAGAGACTCAAAAGTTCACTATGGATGGACGGGGAAGAAAGACAAGTCTGAAAAAGTATAAAAAGCAGGGTCACTTAAATGACATTCTTTCTTCCTCTCCTCCTCCCTTCACACACTCACACAGATTCTGCCTTCTTAAGCACTTTTGCACTGACCTCTTTTTTTTCTTTCCCCTTTTTATTTCTCTCTGTATATACTGACGGGAAAAGAAAGGTACACAGCCATTTTTACGAGAATGTTGACTGAGGGTGGTCACCATCTGTGCAAACTGTCTGAAATTGTGACTTCCTCTTTGCCTTCTCTTCCATCTGAGAGAAAACCTCACTTTTAGATAATCCAGGGAATATTATTACCCTCACCACCATGCTTCCCCTGACAGCCCCCCTTCACATGATTGGTGTTTTCCAGTCAAAACATGCTTCCCTCTCACCTGAAAGGGTTTCTTTAATAAAGTAGACATCCTGTTTAAGATTTGAGGATTTGACTAGCTAGCACCAGGAACTCTGATGTGATGATTGGGGGACTGAAACAGAGAGGCCTAGCATGGCTGTTTATTAGAACAGCAAATCATTAAATTTACTACTTTTTTACAGGATAAAGAATTTGTCCCTCCTCTTCCTTCCTCTGTCTTCTTCCACTATTGCATGTTATAACCTCAGAAAGAGGGTGAAGTCTAGGCCCACCGAGTTTTGCAGTTCAGTAAAGCTATATAATAAATTTGCCTTACTAAAACTGAGCAAACCTCATTTGTCTCTTGTACTAAGGCTTTCCAGGTACACAGTGTCTGGTTGAAGACAGCACTGCCCTAAGTGCTGTTCACTAACTGGAGATTAAATTGCTTTCTTATGAGTGGTCCCTAATATTCCTCTAAAAAAAAAAAAATCAGTCTAGCTGACTTTACCTAAAGAGGGTTTTGGAGATTTCCCAGAAAAAATGAGCTGATGGCAGTCTGTGCCAGAGGGTACTGAACTGTGGGAAAAAAAAGTAGTAGTAGTAGTAGTAGTAGTAGTAGTAGTAGTAGTAGTAGTAGTAGTAGTAGTAGTAGTAGTAATAATAATAAAAAAATTAAAAAATAATAATAATAATAATTTTTTAATTATTACTATTACTATTACTACAGCAGCCTTGAAATTGACTTCTCTCTTTATTCTATGGGTTAGAGATAGACATCTTCCAGATCTATCTGTGCCTACTGAAGCAGTCACAAACCCTTCCTGGAATCTTGTTATTGGTTCCCTGGCCCAGTCCTGGACAAAGGAGTCAGATGAACTTCAGGGGAGTGCTCTGCCACCTTCACTGTCTGAAATAAGGCAAAATATGGCAACCTGGAGGAAAAAGAAGCAGGAAAAACAGACTGTTCAGATTGTATTGATTACTTAGAGAAATGAAACCATAGTCAACTGGTTTAGCTGTGTTTAGATTAGGAGTTTGCAAGAATTACCTGCAGTATTTGCTGTTTGCTAATGCAGACAAATCCCCACAATGCATGCTGAGTTCAGTTCTCTGTCTTATGATGCTGTTCTTAAATCTGCTTAAAAATGGTACTCAAATTTATTTTCAGCCTTAAATTTATCATTGACACTATCTTTACGTGGTTTTATCACAACAGCACTAGCAATGCCCTTCACACTTCTATGGTAATATATGTGCAATTTTACAAATTCTTTTAATGCTACATAGCAGCTTGCCTTCTCAAAATGCTGTGGGAGTGGGGTATTGTGGTTCTGGCTCTGATGGACTTAAGAGAATAGCCTAAGGCATCAGAGTTACAACTTTTGATCAAAGAAATGTTCTCTGAAGGAGAAAGTTGCAGAGACAAGGAGGCTGGTTGAATATGTGGGCATTAGGTTTACTCTGTGATCCTTTCCATGCATTCTTTCTAAGCCAGTCAGATGTGTATAAAGCTACCACAGCCCTTGCAAAATTGGAAATGGACACAGGAGATGACATTTTTGAAGCATGATCTTTCAATTTTTTTTAAATTTTTTTTTTTTGGTCAAGGTGCCTTTTCTTCAAAGATGGGCTATTTTTAAAAAAAATATACCTTTCTTTGTGTTTTTCTTCATTTTGCATTCTTGGAAGTTGGTGATCATGGTAATGGATATTTTAGCAAAGCAGTGGCTTTAGTCATTGTTATAGTCCATCACAATGCTGTAGTCCATTGCTGAAAAGGTCTAGCTAAAGATGAGTTTAAATGTAATATATATACATATATATATATAGTAAGCCTTGAACCTCACAGCATCTCTCTGTTCTGTTGTAGGTGAGGATGCAGTGCTGATACATGAAGGAGGAGTGACTCCAGACAGAGAATATGAAACCAGCACCAGGATGTCATGGGCTCCCCCTGACTGTGTGTCCTTCTGTAGCTGGGTCAGCTAGACAGTCAGACAAGCAGACAGAATTCCAAACTGAGGAACCTCATTTTGCTACATTAATTGTGAAGCAGAGGGACAGTAGAACTGAGAGCAAATGCATGATAAAGGGAAATGGTGAGAATGTATTTTTAATAATACAATAAGCCTGACAAGATTGAACCACGTCAATGAGCATTGTCATGTCATCTCCCGTTATTTTCATTGCCCAACAGTGTTATTTGAATGAGCAGTGTGTTTTTTCAACCAAAGTACTTTCATTCCCATCACTTTCTCAATTTTTCTCTAGGAAGAACCACTACTGTGAAGGCTCTCACCTACCTTGTGAAGTGCAGATGTGTTCTCATTAGAGTAAATCAGCATCACTTAGCAGCATAAGTGAAGCCTGTAAAAACGATGGTCTTGTTTTGCTTACCCTGATGTAAATCAGGATCAAGCTGCCTGGCAGAAACAGATTTATACTGATGGAAAATTGAGGTAAGATCAGAATCAGGCCTACTGACTCCAGGTATATTTTCATGTGTTCAGGGCTATTGATGATGAGTTTTACATTTCATCTGAATTAACCTTTAACTGCTTGTTTGCTAGACAGGCAGAACAAATAGTCATTAGTCTTTTCATCTCAGCAAAATATGACACTGGCTTGAAATTAGGTGTGCTGAAGCATTTTATGTATGCAAAGTCAAAGTATTCTATCCAGCTCTATGAAGCTAGTTAAACAATTACTCCACTATATTCCAAGAGGCACAAAGGCATAGGCGCAAGAACTTGCTGAATGTTTGCACTGTGTGAAGGAATCTGTTAAAATTGCAGTAGACACAGTTGTATTTTTGAATAAATAATAATAAAAAAAACCTAAAAATGGTAGTGCTTCTGTCACTTGGATACTTTCCTGCTGCTGTTTGGTATCTCAGAGTTCTCAGTTATGTACCACCCTGAAACCACATTGTTATCTTCTACAGAAACAAACAAACAATTTAGCCTGACCTATAGTTTAATGTGTAAAAAGGGAAAAAAAAGGGAGATGGTCAATGACTAGTGCCCCACCGTAGTAATAAAATGTCTAGACAGCAATTAACATCCATTTCCCCTAAGAATGCATCTGTGTCATCAGCAAATCTTTACTACTTTGAAAGGGACCAATCTAAATATGTTTAATCATTAATCAATTTCCAAAATCTGAACAGGATTTACTTTTTTTGCTTTGTCTTCAAAATTGCAGACACTTTATGAGAAAAACCCCCTTGAAACTCAGGGGGGGAATATTTTGGCCACAGTCCAGCGGGTGAGCCTGCTTAGAAGATCACTGGTGCTGTGTCTTGTTTGGGAACATTGCACTCTTTCTGCATACGTTAGCACTTTCAGTTTCCTCGATTCTTTTCTATTTCCTCTTTGTCTGTGTGTATTCATAGCAAGCAGCAGCAGCTGAAAGCACCCAGAAGGATTCTGCGCACAGATCGGTCCTGTAATAGCTGGCAACTGTGTGTGTCTTGTGAGCTGCCTTTGAGAAATACCTCTCTTTCCTCTTTGAGCGGCACTTCTCTTCCCCCAGAACTGTTCTCTCAGCCAATGGTGAAGTCTCTCACAGGTCAGCGACTGCTGCGCTCGCATGGGATCACACTAAACTTCCTGTCAAGTACAGGCAGCAGGAAATTACTCTTTAGCTTCCTACAATTAAATTAAAAAAAAAAAAAAAAATTCCCTGTGCTTCTACCACACACAACTGGCAAAAAAGCCTTCAGGAAAGCAATATCATACACAGAATAAATAAGGAGGGAATCTGATTGACAGAACGATGATCGCTACAGTAAACACAAACTACTTTAAGTCCACCAGTGCCAGCTGAGGATTTACCCTGATTTACAGTATCATAACCGAGTTCAGCCTCAGGCTCTGGCGTGTTCCCTGAATACATCAAAGAACTTCCCAAAGAAGAAAATGGCACAAGCTGATATCTTTTGGAAAGTCCACTGTTTTTCACTTTGAGAACTGGAAACTTCTCCTTTTAGCTTATACCCTGCTTCAGAATTCATTGTTCTTGCCAAATGAGTAAGAAATGTGAGAATTACTGCTCTGGAGAGATGGCATTTCTGGAACAGTGTTGTTTGGCAAGGCAAAACATTTTCTGTTGCACTGAGGGAATAACACAGACAACACTAAGCTTTGTTTAGGTTTAAAGAAGTTTATTAATAAAGAAAACTATTTTGACAGATTGTCACACACATTATACAAGCTCCACATAAAGAAATGTCACAAGTCTGTAGGAAAGAATGCATTGTCTCGGCACCTACACTTTTAGGGTAACTGGATTGCACATGACAATGCCAAAAAAGATCCTAAGAAGTGGAATGTTAGCCTCTGGGCTGAACACTGGCAACCACTACAGCTTCCAAGGTACTAAGGGTCTCTTCAAGCAGATATTGTTCCAAACATGCATTTATGAAAGGAAAATAGACCATGATCCTTCCCTTTCCAAAAACACTAATTTTAA
Source organism: Poecile atricapillus (assembly GCF_030490865.1). NCBI lineage: Eukaryota > Metazoa > Chordata > Aves > Passeriformes > Paridae > Poecile > Poecile atricapillus. The sequence continues at coordinate 58,883,319 of NC_081250.1, forward strand.
TGAAGATGTCACAGTAGGAAATTGGAGAAATAAACCATTCCAGCAGGTCTTCCCACCTGGTGCCCCATGCAGGAGGTGTACTTGAAAAGCAGGAGAAAGGGAGGACAGAAGGTGCAGAAATGAGACCTTTTTGAAGGTCTGTGTAGTTACATCTAGCAGGTGCAACAGATGTGTACCAAAGTTGCCTTCCTCTCTGCACACCTGTTTTTGCTTCTTGCAGTAACCAGGGTACTTGAGGAAAAAAGGGTACCTTAGGAAACAGCCAGAGATGTGTGTGGTGACTTCTGGAGCTTGCCTTGATTTGAGATTGAGAAGTCATAAGTATGTACAAACGGACCTAAAAGTTTGGAAGCACTGTCAAATTAGAAAATGTAATACTCATGGTATGGTTAAGGTATATATGGCATTCCACCTTGAACTGATCTACAATCTGCAACACAGCCAAATAGTACTGAAAAACCTTATGCTCCCTGGAGTACAATATTTTATACCTGAGTTTCCAATAAATGGGTGCAGGTGTAAAAGAAAAAAAAAAATCAGAACATGCATTTGGACAAAGGGGAAAAAAATCATCAGTTCTTCTGGATGTTTGTTCCCTCTCTTTGCATCCTATGGTTAATTGTTAATATTTTCTTTTTTCGCTTTCTTTTGGCATTCAAAGGATGCCACCTTCTTAAAGATCTTTGAAAAATTAACATAATTATCCATTATCTTCTTCCTTTATTCTCTGCCTTTCAATATCTTCTCCTCCTAGCATTCACAATATATCAATCTCTGATCCTTGGCACTAGTACAATTCATTTTCCACAAGATGTTATTGAGATTGTAAATAAATGCCACAGCATCAAGGGGCAGACAAAACGGAGCCTGTCAGATCTAGAAGTCGGCAGCAAAGTTATAATTACAGCAGAGTGGTGTGAGGTGAGTTCTTTGCATCCATAGATTTAATTGTCATCAACTGCTGGAGAAGTAAAACATAGGGAAAGGAAGATGGAGAGTGATGGGGGTAAAGAGTGTTACCAAATATGTCCCAGGTTGTTTTTGCAGTTCCCATTACTTAACTCATATGCCATCAGCAGAACGGCAAGATGTCCTAAGCTCAAATAGTAGTGTTTCCAAAAGAATGACCTCCTGTGCTGAAAATATTTTACTTGCAAAGATTCTGAAAATTATACTCATGAGCTGAGTGTAAAAATAAAAATTAATTTTCAGACGTAATTTTAAAGAAGATTAGGCCTCTCCAGCAGTCAGCTTAGGTTCATGGCACTTCCATAAGTGTTAACACATAACAAACATTCTGAGGTCATGGGTAAACCAACTCTTTTTAGCCTGAGAGCTCAAAACTGCCTGCATGAATTTGATGAGTATTTTGCTACACCAAAATGCATGTGCTCTGCGCATGTATCTTTCCTCTCTCCATTTCCAAAGTACGTTTTTTTTGGCAAATATTTTTACGCCCCTGCTTCAGTAAGATTAATAGGGAAATATTATTTGACAAGGGTCCAGGCATCAGAATCTGGCCTGATAGGCTCTGAATATCAGTGTTCTGAGTAATATTGTCTGCTTGCACACAAATGCCTAAACAGATCTCAACCTGCTTTGGTTATATGAGGTTTTTGCCATGAGATCTCATTATCTTGGAGCTGAAATTGAAAGTGACCTGCAGAACTTCCCTTCAGCTGTATGAATGAGTTAAAAGTCTGAGAATTTGGATGTGAAGACACTGTAAACTTCCCTAAAATTCTGCTTAGATTTGGATTCAGGTTTAAGACCTAATATGTGAGCCTAAGATAGACTATCAGTTGGGGCACAAACTTATCCAGTGTTTGTTAAGTTTTATACCAGACCTTCAATGGACAATAATGAGTACATATGTGACAAAGCATAGGGGTGCTTAAAAATGCCTATCAAATGATGCCTGGAACTCAAGACACAATAGCAGAAGATGGATGTAATGTGTTTTGTGTTTACTTGGTTTTTATTTTTGAAGGATTTGCTGTGATGGATGGTGCACCTAATGAAAAAAAAGAAAAAACCCATCAAACTTCAACGGAGCCATCACAGGAATTTATTTCTGGTTAGGTACCTGTCTGAAAATAGAATAAAGAGACCTTATGGCTAAATATTTAATGTTCCTGAGGTTGTACATTAAAGATGTTCAAATTTCATTACCCAGTGTCAAAAGAAACCATCAAAAAAGGGTAAGGCATAACTAAATGCTGCCACTGAACAGTTCTTATACTTTAAATAAATAAATAAATAAATAATTGACAATATTAAAAGTGACATACAAAAATTCTTACAGAGGAGTAGCAAACTCCAGATTTCTGACATAACAAACCCTAGAAAATGCTTTGTCAAGTTCAGTTGTCAAGTTCAGATGACTATATTATATACTCGAGAACTTCATAGTGTGCTTTTTAATTTTACATACAGAAAATAGAAAAGAAATGTGGTATTTTAACATTATAAGCTAGAGACCCTAAAACAAGGTTGAACTTTTCTACCAGCTATAAGAGAATGCCTGTTCATATAAAGTTTACAGGCTCTAAAGTAAAGTTTTTTCCAAAGATATTTTGAAATTACTTTGTTTGCAAGGAAATATTAAGGAAAAGAGAATAGAAATTATTTAAAAGAAATATAAAAGTGAATTTTCAGCTTGTTTTTGATTACAGTAGATTTCTCCTCAACAAAACAGGATGGTTTTAGGAATTGTTATTGTATCTTGACAAAATTTACAATACTTTCACTGGAAAAACCATCAACTTCTCTGGCTGTAATTTAATTTTTCTGCAGGTACAGCCTAATGTTCTCAGCTTGAGGGCAGGAAGAGAACACTTTGTAATTTAGCTATTCTTTTAAAGAAATACATCTATAACCGGTAATTCAAAAAAATTTGCTAAATGATACCTGGGATAATGATCAGGCTAGAAATCTCAGATTGTTTTCCAGGAACTACAGGTAAGCATGACTTACAGTAACTCAGTACTGGGGAAGTCGGAGGTTGATGTGGAAGGTCTGTGGAACAGAGGGATGCAGATCTTTGTGTGCTTTTTCAAGCGGACTCTCTTTTCTTTAGACCATATTAGAAAGTATCTTCTACCATGTAACACAGAGAATCTGTAAAATATCTACATAGATAACAAATAAGACTTAAAATTTTTTACAAATCTAATTAAATTATATCCTTTTTAGAGAAACAGGGAAACATTAATCAATAGAGAACAATAACCTAGCTATAGAATTGCAGGTTACTAATTATATGTAACTTATAATGTTTGAGGGGATTTTTTTATTCACTATTTATTACATTCTCTAAAACTTTTTCATAAGAGGAGTGTTGGATGACAGAAGAGGTAGACAATAGACATCAGTAGTGTTGAATGAAGCTTGCAGACATCTTTAATGCTTTCCACCCAACCACCTTAATTTAAGATGTGTTAGGAGACATTTAGAGACTGACCTCATCCTCTTTTATTTTCCTGCTAGTGACAAAAGAAAAATAGGCTCATGTCTTATGGAAGGTTTTGTTTAATAGGTTTATAACTTACATGGAAGGCATATGCCCAAGTTGCAAATGTTGCTCCACAGCTCACACTTGGAGGGTGAAAGTTACTTCTTTCTCTTGGAGTTCACAGAAATCCCTTCTTTATGGTTCATGTCAAATTTTTGGTATCTTTTGGTAGCTGAGCACACCAGTCATGCAAGTCCTGTAGTTATCAAGGACCAAAAATTTCTCATGTATGTTGTGTAGCACTGTCACTAATTCTAGAGGAAGATTCTTATAGCAAGAGAGATTCTGCAATTGCTGCATCCCATTTCTTAGAAACAAAGAAAGAAACCTCATTTACTTCACAACTTTTAAAACATAAAATCTTTTGTTTGAATTTTCAAGTGTACACTGTTAATCTGCCAAAGCTATTAAACAAACAGCTTTCCTGTCTAAACACTGAACTCCATGGAAAAAATCTATTTTAGCCATGTATCCTTACATGAGGTTGTATATTACTTGTGTCAGACAGATGATTACCTGTGACTAGCATAGAAAAAGCACAAAATAGTAATAGGAATATCTTGAAATAGAGAGGAAAGTCAGATCTGGCTGTATGGAAGTAGCCAAGAGTCAGTATGTAACATTAGGGGAAAAGTCAAGTTACAGCATTCAATAACACTTGCCAGAGTGGCTAACAGCAGGGAAGAGAGAATCACTCCCACTACACAGTACAGGACACTAGCTGCAAATCCTGGGAGATTTAAAGAACATTTGTGGAGGAATATGTTCCCATGATGGGGCACGGGCTCTACATACAAATCTTCTTGTTTGGGGATCTCCAGTTTAACACTGTGATAATGGGTTTATCTTCGCCGAGTAGGCGGCTGGCATAGAGTGCAAACACAGAGTGTTTCCTTGGTGCCCCTGCATGCCATCTTCAGAATTTTCCATGGAAGGAATAAAGATTGATGCCAAAATCTTCACATCTTTCATCACAACACTGAGGGCTGGGGTAAATTCTGTACATGGAGCAAACAAAACAGTCACTTCATCTGAAAGCTAAATGTGCACTTGGTTGGAAGATGTACAGCATAATTTAGTCGAAAAGTATAAGTCTCAGATCTGAGTCTAATAAATTAACCTATGTGACCTCACCAATCTGCTGTCCCAAAGGCCCTCTATTTCCATGAGCCACTAGCAGTTTTGCAGATTGTGACTGACACACAGGTATCTTAGGGAAGATTTAAATGAGCATTTCTAGACCTGCCCTTTCATGAAAGATGCTGGCACAATTGTTTTTGGTGACTCTTTGACGTGCCATATTCACGTGAAACACAGACACGTCCCATCCCACTTTACATATATGACTCATTCCCCTGAGTTGAATATCTGAAATCCCTACTGTTCCTACCTATGCCATACTCATGCTATTCACTCTACAATCAAGACAGAACTGAACAAAAAAGCCATCACATTTTTAGACTTTCTGTAAATAAGTCATGGTACTGTGATGTTGCAGCATTATCTGCTTAGCTAAAGGTGATGTTTTTTTTCTGAGTACCAGAAACCTGACCAGTTTGTTAGTTCCAGTTCTGAAATTCTTTGCCTTCTTTCAATCTGATAATGTCCTATGTTTGGAGGGTGTCACAGTTCACTGAACCAGCTCAGCCTCAATCTAAATCTAAATAAACATGAGGCTCTCTTGTCTCCTACACAACACTGAGAATGCACAAAATTCCCAATAAAAATCTGTGGGATTTATTTAAGTAACTGTGCTCCATAGCAGTAGAAAACAGAACCAAGTATTGAGGAAGATTAAACAATAAACTTGCAAAACACATAAACAAAAATGTATCAAACAATCATTAGGCATTTCCTGAAGGGTCCTGTCTACCTTGGCCACCCATGAGCTTTTTGCCTATTATTCAATACAGCTGGCCTTAAAAAAAGGGATGTGGCTTCTGCGTATATTTATTAAATCTGCAGGAAGGGCCCATCAATCACAACAATGGGTTTTAAGTGTTTGCTGGGTGAGAGGAGAGTCCCATAAGCAGTCTTTGAAGTGTCTTTTGCTGAAGGTAAACATCTGAAGAACATAAATAGCTGCTCTTCTTTCCAATGAGTGACCTTGTCAAAGTGGGTAGAATGGAGAGATGGGGGAGGGGTGCTATCATGAAAAGGAAAAGCAATAAAGGATTCCTTATGACAGCAATTTGCACATTTACTGCTCTTTGATATGTTAACTAGATTTTGCAAAATGGAATTCTTTGTCTTTTAGAGGTCCTTGGGCAGTGATAGCTCACAGTCAGAACAATGTTTTGCAATAGGCCTAATGCATCTTCTAATTAATAAGGTAACTTGGGCAACCTCTGTAAATCAGTGACATTATCATTATAACAGGACACAAGTGAATAGTTGTTTATAAGGAAGGAAAGATGCTCATAACAGCAGTATCATTATTTACTGAGCTCATTGACTAAAGTGAATTGTATTGAATACAATGGGATCAATAGGTTATGGGCCCTGTTCACTAAACTTTTACAAGCCATTTATGAACCTTTGATTCTAGAAAACAGCCCTTCTCCATTCAGAAAACTGAGAATGTAGCACTGACAGTTTTCAGTTTTCATACATGGCACAGGCTAAGTGGCATAAATTCTCCAGCTGCATTGTAAAAAACAGGCAGCTCAGGTAAGGCCTCTCAAAGTAACAATAAAATATTTTTGAAGAATAAAATATAAAGGCATGGATACATATGGCCACTACGAGAAAGCAAGTAGCTAATAAGCTAGCCCGAAGAAAGAAAAAACAGTGATATTTTATTTAGAAATTCATTACAGTAGGCAACAAATGGCATGGCAACCCCATTAGAAGATAAAAAAAGTGGGACCCTAAGATGCAGGCAGTGAACTCAAGGTTCTTTCTTCGAAGTAAACTCTTTATATTACTTGGATTATGAACAAAGAGCTGCATTTCAGCAATAAGTGAAGTGATTCACACAGAATAAGCTGAATTGTTTGGGGATGCTCTGTGTATTTATAAAGAAATCCAGTAACTGCACAATATAGGGCTGTATGAATACTCAGCTTCTTCAAATTAGAATGTTATCCCTTGTTTTAGTGGGTGTGCCTCCCACTTCTGGAGCAGAGTAATAAGTTTTTTCTGCAATTACTTAATAGCAGCATAAGCCATAGGCAAAATAAGAGCCAGTTTTTGAAACACTCATCAACAGTCCTTGCCAAGATCAAACTTTCTTACTCAATATCTCTTCTGGTTTTGGGTAGGGTAGAGTTGATTTTCTTCACAATGGCTAGTATGGGACTTTGGATTTGTGCTGAAAACAGCGTTGATAAGATAGAGATGCTTTTGTCATTGCTGATACAGAGTCACAGCCTTTTTGGCTTTTTTTACTGATTTTTTCACTGCCAAGTTTGCAAGGAAAGTGGAGGCTCATGGGAAGATGGGAGGGGACACAGCTGGGACAGGTGAACCCAACTGACCAATGGTATATTCCAGACCATATGGCATCAAGCTCAGAACATAAAGTGGGAAGAAGGAGGAGGAAGGGGGGATGCATTTGGAGTGGTGGAGTTTGTCTTCCCAAGTCACCATTCTTATATGGTGGGGCCCTACTGTTCTGGGGATGGCTGAACACTTTCCTGCCCGTGGGAAGTAGTGTAGGTATTCCTTATTTATATTTGCTTGCATGCGTGTGTTTGATTTTAGTTATTAAACTGTTTTTATCTCAACCCATAAGTTTCTCTCTTTTACTCTTCTGATTCTCCTTTCCAGCCCACTGGTGGAGGAGTGTCTGCATGGTACTTTGTTCCTGCCTGGGATTAAGCCATGACAATCTCTTTCCAACCACCTCTTTTCCACATATTAATGTGACATAATGATTATCTTTGTCACTTTAAAAGCCTTTTCCTTCTGTTACTCTTGAAGTATTTGCCCCACCTTCTTTAACTCATGTGGATCAACAACATAGAGTGAGGTTTAAGGTGATGTGGGAAGTTGGGAGAGAGAAATCACAAGAGAATAGAAATAAATATTTCAGAACATTATCCCTGCTGTAAACCTGCATAAATCCTGCACCAGCTGTCCTCTGGATTTAACTAGGAGCTGGAATTAGTCCATAATATATTACCTCTGGCTATGCAATCCCACATACCCCAAAGTGTGTAACAGAGGGAAGGAGTAAAAGAGCCAGATGAAAGCAACACAGGCCCACCCTGTCTAGCATTGGAAATGGTTTACTTGTACATTAGGTCCTGGCAGGGACACAGCCTTGCCTTGAGGTGGAGGACCAACTAACACAGTATTCCAGCAGAGCTTCTCCTTGAGACTGTTGAATGTGCTGGTAGATGATGAGACTGACTATGGCCAGGTGACAGCAAAGGTCTGCCTTCCCCCTCATCCCTCCTGCATGAGCTCCTTGTGCTGAAATAACGATCAATCCTCGTTCTCATGGAAAGGAGACACTTCAGCTGTAGATGATATTACAAGGAGGGGACATATTTCCACCTCCCAGGAGCTGGGAATGTAAGTGATAGTCTGAGCATTCACAAATTCATTCACTGAGAGACTGCAGCTGGCTCTTATCATCCCATTTAGTTACATCAGTCACAATTCTGAGATACAGCCAGAGAAGTTCTTGGTTTGTCTGAATATCTCCTCTCAAATTCTTAAGGATTTATCCTTAACTTTTTACTTGAAATTTGTCTGGAGACTTTTTTCTGTTCCGTGTTCTGCATGCCCATTCATCACAAAATGGGTTGGTGTCACACTCTAGGGACTTGTCTATTATCTCTTTCTTAGTATTTTTTCTGTCCACGATCTTCTCCATGTGAAATGTGTTGTGTGGAATTTTTTTTTCTTTCTTTACCTCAGCTCATCTTCTACTAAGCATTCTTACTAGCAAAGGCAATGTCTCAGAAATACATTCCTTGTTCTGCAAGAAAGATAAATTTATCACTAAAATAGAGATGTACATAACCCTGTAGCCCAGTATCTGTGGCTGGCTGAGTAAAGATGATGAGTCTGAGTACCCCTTCCCATGAGGTTTCATCTGCCTCTAAATGTTGTGCCTCTGGCCTAATCCATACCATTAAAGGCAAGAACACGTAAAACTCCTCATTGTCCATGGCCAAACAATATAACCATCAGGTCACTGTCTGCTTTCTAGTTAGAGAGGTATAATTCCACTGAAGTCAGATTTACACCAGTATCAGTGAGAGCAAAATTAGGTTTCCCCTATAGTTGCTGTTAACCTTTATCAGTATCACCCTGTAATACTGAGATGGTAGCATTAGCAAACACAACACAAGGCTGATCTTCAATAGCCATTCTCTCATTTACTTTTTGCTGATTTATCACTTCACTAATGACACAATAGATTTTCCCATTAGTTTATTATTATTATTTATTATTGGTATTAGTGTTATCCTGAAAGAAGATGAAAACAAAGAACTGACCTCATCCCAGTATAGCATATTATTTTCAGGAGTTCAGAAACGCTGCACAGAATGGACAGTTTCCATTTCACCAATGTTCAATCACTGGCATTTGTCTTTTGTATCCCAGAGCAATTGCATAACTCTAATATTGACCTTAACCAGAGCCCTTTGTTTCTCACCCTAACAGCCAAAAGCATTAAAAATGCGTGTTTACTTAATTTGTCCTGGCATGCAGTGTAATTACAAGCAGTTTGTTTTCTCTGTTGTAAAATATGGGTTAGAGAAGAAATAAAGTAATGTGGAAAATTAACATTGTGATGTACTGTATAGTGGAATAACACTAAAAACACTTAGCTGTGTTAGTACTGGAGGTGCAATTTGTGTTGTGTGCAAGAGCAATAAAGAATTAAATGCCTCCTTCTAAACTATATTTGCATGATTTTCAACTGCAGTAAAATTAATCTGAGCTGCCTCCAAGTATGAAAGAAAAAAAAAAAATCAAAGTGCAAATAGAACTGAGCAGAACTCATGCAGCCTTTAAAGTTGTACTTTTACATTTTGTGAATTCCAACACACTGCTTAGTGATGTCTGGGATTGTTACAGAACTGGATGAGGCAAATACATTTTGTGCCATGTCTAGCACTCACCAAAGCTGTGCTTTTGGTTGACAGGACCTTTCTGATGTATCAGCAGGTCTGGACACAGAGCAGGCTAGTGTGGCAAGGCAGTTTGCTAGGGCATTTTCTTTCTTTGAGCATCTACAGTAAATATCGTGTCCTAATCCAGCATTACTACTCCTCATCTCTGGTAATTCTTTCTGTGAAAGATTTACTTTGTCCTCTCTCCCTCCTGTACAAATCTTCCCTCTTCTTTCTGAAATACTAAGAGCTGTCCTGTAAAAGTATATACATCAGTTAAAGTAATTGGAGTTAGGAGAGTATTACCTTTTTATACCAAAATAGCCAAGAGTAAAAAACACCTAATTCTTATTTTTTTTTCCTATTCTTTTTTTTTTTTTTTAAATTCTTTGTCTTCCCTTTCATATTTTCTGTGGAAGTATTTAGACAGTGAAGCAATATGAGTTTCATTTCCCAAAATTTCTGTACATTTGAGTCGTCAAAAAAAACCAAAACAAAAAGCAAACCCCAAAAAAACCCAACAAGAACAAAAAAGAAAAAAAAAAAACCAAAACAAAAAACCCCCCAAAACCAAAAAACGCATAAAACAAAAGCAAAGCAAAACCACAAAAACCCCCCAAACAAACCCCGAAACAAAAAAGAAAAAAAACAATCAAAAAACGGATGAAAAACATAAATTAATCACTCCATTATGACAAAGAGGACTTTTCATCTCTTTTTTTTTTTTTCCTTAATAAATGTTTGCCCCCAGAGATATTTATTAAAAAATATACCTCTGGGTGAAAGCAAACATTTGAGATCAGTGCTGTTGTTCTGTTACTTCGTTTTTTGTATTTTTGGTGTAGAAATGCTCCATATGAAGAAATACACTGCTTTGCTATGGCGAGACACACACTCTCTCTTTTCACTAAGAGCTGCTCAGTGCCCTTGCTCTGGCCTCTGTGCAGAAGAGTTTAACCACTTTGTGAACTGACTCGTTTGTATCTTTTAATAACAAGTTGGGATGAATCTGGAAGACGTGAGAGCTTTTAACAGCAGTTGAGAAGAAATCTTGCTTTAGCTAACTGCAGACTGAAGCTAGGAAAGTCATTAGATTAACCTCTCTTGACAGGTCAGGCTCAGCAAATATTCTTAAAAATAACTCTTCCAGTAATTTATGACCTTTGGGGAGCATAATCAATAGTGTTAAGAGGAGAGGCAGCCAGACAGCACTTCCTGGTAGCAGAAAGTTTCTTGTCTTTGTAATGTTTGCATTCTGTCTGCTTGTATGCAATAAGACTGACTTGCCAGTGATATCATACTCCTTTTACTCCACCAGTTTTGGAGACATACATTTTTATTGTCAATTTACCGTCTCCTCTGTTTTTTCATACAGTATCTAATTCCAACAAGACCAATGCACAAATGTTATTACAAAGTAAGGGGAAAATGCATGGTTTGTTTTCTTCCACATTCACTCTAACCTCTCTGGGTCATTTGAGGGAGAATGATCTTCTGCCCCAGAATGTCATAATGTAAAGTCTTAAACATATACTTCATTTTAATGCATGATGGGTTGCTCATAGGGCTTAATTAAGTGAGTTCTTACATCCCTCTAAGATCAGTGCCTAGGGAAATTTTTTGCTCAGTCTCTGTATTTTTTTTGTAATGATGGATAAATGAGACAAAATGTGAACATGCAACTGCCAACAATATTTCTGTATTTGTTAATCATTTAAATGCATCTTATTGCTGGTGAGATTTCCTCTAGCTTTTTTTAGTAATAAAGAGCACTGCCCTGGCTATTCAAACATAGAGCCTTTCCTTCAGGGTTCAGTATTGAAGTCCCATTTTCTGAAACTGGAGACCCTCAGGAGAATACATTGATTTCAGTGAGGCTTCACATTCACTTCACATTCACATACACATGCTCTAGCCACATGGACCTGCTCGAAGCAGGACTACTGCCCATCTTTCTCTACAAGGACTTCTAGGCACATAGGAAAGGATACAGCATGTCACACTGTAATATGATATTGCACTTATTTTGACACCACCAGGAGAATTACTGGATGTTGGCTTTTCCAATGTCCTTGGAGTGGAACAACAGTTTTGAAACTCCAGAGAATAAAAATAACTTAGAAAGAAAATCATTCATGTTCATGGTCTCTTCAGAAGCTTTAATACACACTGCTTCAGGCAGCTTTGTGTCTAATGCTATAGCTGAGGCAAGATATAGCACCTTTTCTCCAGTGCTATAATGAAAATGAAAATGACATTTCTTTTTCCCCCCTGCTTTCTGTCTTCATTGCCAAGCTGGTGAAACAGAGTGGTACAAAGTCCAGGTGGAGGCCAGTAGCTAGTGGTGTACTCCAAGGGTCAGTACAGGTTCCAGTCCTGTTTAATACCTTCATTAATGATCTGGATGATCAAAGTGTGCTCTAAGCAAGTTTTCAAATGGTGAAAAACTGGGAGAAGTGCTTGATAGGCCAGAGAAGCATGGTGCCATCCACAGAGACCTCCACAGGCTGAAGAAATGGGCTGACAGGGACCTAATGAAGTTCAAAAAGAAGTGTGCAGGGTCCTATGCCTAGGAGGAACAATCCTGTGCATGAATATATGTTGGGGGAAATCTAGGTGGAAAGCAGCTCAGCAGAAAAAGATGTGGTGGTCCTGGTGGACCCCAAGATGAACATGAGCCAGAGAAGTGTCCTTGCTGTAAAGAAGGCTGCTGGTATCTTGCACAACATTCAGCTCAGCAAGGTGTCTTGCTTAGCCTAGAGAAGAGAAAGCTCAGGGGGGAATCTTATTGATTTATATAAATGCCTGAAGGGGGGGTGCAAAAAGTGAGGAAGCCAGACTTTTTCAATAGTGCACAGTGACAGGACCAGAGGCTCTGGGCACAAACTGAAACACAGGAGGTGTTGTCTGAATGCCAGAAAACACATTTTTGCTGTGAGGATGGCTAAGCACTGGCATGGGTTCTCCAGAGATGCTCTGGAGTCTTTATCCTTGGATACTCAAAAGCCATCTGGACACAATCATGGACAACTTGCTGTAGGTGTCTCTGTTAGAACAGAGGTGTTGAACAATATGAGCTCCAACTCAAACCATTCTGTGATTCTGCAATTCTGTGAACTTGAAACTCCTGGGAGATTATCATGAGTGGAAATAGTGAACAGACAGCCGTGCAGAAAATCTCTGTCATTTCCCATGCAACCCAGTTTTCCTCTACAAGCTACATTGGTAGTCCTTACCACCAAAATTAATTCCTGGCTAGGCTTTACCATAGTTTTACCTGGGATTTTCTTAATAGTACATGCCTGTATGCTCTTCATAGATAGACTGATGATTCTGAAAAGCACCAGCATTACACAGAGAGTCATCATGTTCATATTAAATCCATGGCATAATTGGTCTGCATGTGCACAGAGGATATCATCAGGTTTCAAGATCTCTACTGCAGCTCAGCCAGAGGAGTAGCTCTGTCTAGATGCTAGGACATCCTGGCATCTCTCCTGGTGCCTATCAACTCCCATTCATAAAAGTTTTGAGGTGTTAAAGAATGAAAAGTTTTGATAAACTATTTGCCTTTAATCTGGCACAATATTTTCTAGAAGGTGAACGTAAGTGATATGGCAGTATTTTCAACATGTCATTGTTTTATGATGAGGCATGGAATCTTGTAAACACTGCAATGATTTACAAGAGTAACAAAATGAAGTTAAAAAAATATATATTATAATTATGATCCCTGGACTTTCCTATAGTTCGTTTTCTTAATTGCCATCATTAGAGATTGCATTGTCAGAAAGGCTGAAGATCAGTACCCCAAAAACTTGCAGTACACAACACAGCTTAAAATGCCCATAAATAAAGACATATGTTTTATGACTGAAATGGAACATTATAATCATTTACTTTGAATGCCTGAATAATAATGAGTAAAATGTGTCACCCAGTAATTCCCATGTCACACTACTGAAGAGCAATCAATCCATGCATAAAATTTCCCTGCCTTGAGTAGATTACAAAATGAACCTACTTATTTTGAAGAAACATTGATAAAAAAAAGATAAAATGAAAAAATTATTTTTAAAAGCCAGAAATTTTACTTACTACATTATGGTAAAAAAAAAAAAATAAAAAAAAAATTATATATATTCGCACATATATAATCTCAGATTAGTTTCCATTTTGTAGTTACATTTAAATGAGCAAACCCAAATAATTTACCCAATAATTTAATTTGTCATCTGTGGACCTTGTGACTTCTGGCAAATCTTAAGGCTTCATCTTTTACCAGAAATGCAATAGTTTTTCTTAGTTTCTACTGCAGTGTATTTATAAGGACTGAAAAACAGAGCCCATAAGCAACCAGAAGTAAACAAACAGGCACAGAAGTGCTATCTTTCTCTTTATATAATGATGTAGGGTGCAATTACATTTTATTATCCTTTGTGAGGGATTAGAGAAATCAGTTGTGACTTCAGAGTTAGTCATATCATCATACAAAACATATGGTAACAACAACAGAAACATCAGTGTCATCTACTGTGTTCTGCAGCCCAAGCAACAACATTCTCTCCCTCCCTGTAATAAACTATAAGGTCAATACTTCCTTTGTATCCCAATCCGATGTATTTCCACATGTAGACTCCTGTGGTTTTTTGTGGAACATTTGCAATACCAAATCCTAAAAATCGTTCACTCAGTAGGGCTGAAGTGAATATCATTAAAGTTCGTTCTGAAATTCTCTAGAGTATGGATATTCCCCCCCCCCCCCATTTTTTGACACAAGGTTCATGTCAAAATAGGAGGTCTTCGGGCCTCCTTTGAAAAAGTCCCCATCTTTCACAATATGTACTCAACCTGTGGTTACCACCTTTATCTGACCTGTGTGTCGTGTGTTTATGGTCTTACATAACATTTGTCAGACATGACACTGACCAGTGCAATTAAGCACATCATCTTAGTTTCAAGACTCCAAATGTTCCCCCTCCCTCCTTCCCTCCCCAGCTGTATATGCTGGAATGGTGTTATATGGTGTGGAATGTCCCCTTGTCAGCTGGGATCAGCTGTCCTGCCTGTGTCTCCTCCCAAATTCTTGGGCATCCACACTTTCCTTGCTGGTGGGGTGTGGAGAGAAGCAGAAAAAGCTTTGATGCTGTGCAAGCCCTGCTCAGCTATAACAAAAACATTCTTGAGCTATCAACCCTGTGTTCAGCACAAATCCAAAATAGAGCCCCATTCAAGTTACTGTGAAGAAAATTAACTACACCACAGCCAAAATCACCATTCTTCCATATCTTCATGTATATGTAGTTGAATGTACATAATTGTAAATTCTTTTCTCATGCTTATATTTTCTAATGTTGAAATAACAGCAAATTTTAGAAAATTAGAAGGCAATTAATTTTTTTTTTTATTGCCCAGTGTGGCATCACTAGCCTCACTTCTGAGGTCTTCATGACTTCCAGCAAAGACAGAGATTCTTAGTCTCATTCAGCATTGTGTTCATTGAGAGTAGTTTTCAACACACATTTTCAAAGAGACCTATGCAGTGCAAGTTTATGAGTCTGAAATTCAGCGCTGAAAAGTGGCTACTAACTGAAAAACTTTTTCATATTTAGCTGAAATAATTGTATCTCTTTCCTTTAGTGTGTTTTTGAAGAAATAATGACCAAGGGTCTCAGGAAGAGGTGGCATGTGTTTCATGTCTCTCCACTGACTGATTGACAGGAAGGTTCCACGTCATCCTTGCTGATAAGTGCTTCAGTATTTGCTGGTGTTCTCTTTCCTGGCTACAAAAGCTCCAAACAGACAGTTTAGAAGTTGCTGGACTGCCGTGTTCATGTTTACAAGAGGACATACCGCTGTCTGATGAAGATATACACAGCTAGAGGTAAATGACTGCGGGGGGGCAATGTGAGATGTCAGGACAGAAGAAGTAAACATAGACAATGCAATTAACTAGGGACTATTTTTTTCACCCCATTTTTTCCCTATTTAGTTGCTAGTTCTAGATAGACTATTGTATTTTGAAAAGACACAGCAGTTATTGATACTTGAACTTTTTTTTTTTTTCAGGATACTTCTCTCTTCCCAGCATGTTCTTGAATGCATGAGGAAATCCTTTCAGCTGTATTGAAATCAGTTTGTGCAAAGATTGACAATATTGAAACCATTTGATTTGAATGTCTTAATTTGAAAATAACCTGGAGGCACTTATTAGACTTACTTTTCTTGTAAGCATTTGATTCACAGCTGCTGAAAAAGGTTTCATCACACATGAAACTTGGGGCATCTGCTTTGTCATGTCAGAATGACAATTGGGTTGGATGCCAGGATGACATGGAATAACATGAAACAATCCATCCAGCTGCATGGAAATTGTTTAAGTGCTTCTCTTGTCAGCATAACAGTATCCATTGGAAAGAGAAAAATCTGTGCAGACCATGAAACAGATGTTGTCTCTCTGAATGCCCATAGGTGCAGAAAACCTGTGTCTCTTCAGATCCTACTCTATTGTATGGCAACATTTTCAAAAGGAGAATAAGCTCTGCAATGACCAACTGGAGTTTCTACTGTTCTATGCTGAGAGCAAAAAGGAAAATAGTGGCAGAGTTTGTAGTTTTTCTTTTCTCCTCACAAGTGTATATATGCTATTTTTGCAATATTCCCTTTGTAGGGACAGTAGTCTCTTTCATTTTTGTGCTCATAAAAATAACAATTCTTTTCATACCATAAATCAATCTTGAAGCATTGTCAGGTGATATATTAATATACAGATATTTATTGTGCACAAAACCTTTATTAACTAAGCCTGAAGAAATAGGGCAACTAACAAGCTGGAAATGTCTGCTTTTATTAAGAAGAATGTCTTCAAAGATTTGAAAACTGTTTAGAACACCTGAGACAACTAAAATTTTCCTCATATCTTTTGAGTAGATACTAATGTTGTACTGAAACTTGTTTGTGCAATGTAACCAAGTTTTTCCATTACGGAGAGACCACAGAGTCTCAACTCAGGTTTAAATTATTCAAAAATAATTTTTTTCTTATACCTTCCATTCAGGATTATAGCATGGTCCAATTCTGATGTGCTGATTTTTTCTAGAAGTGTATATTTATGGTTTCTTCTACTGTTACTCAGAGCCACTTTTTGTTTCTTTGTATAGAACACGTGTAGACATAGCACAGACTGACGTATCATTATCACCATTTTGCAGGCAAAACTGATGCCTCCTTGGCAAACCTACTATTTCTTATATATTGGAAAGCCTTCTTTTAAAATAACTTCCTCTCTGTTTGCTCAGTTCATTCCAAACCATCAGCTATTTTCGACAGTATAGCTTTTCAAAAGCTTCTTGTTCAGACAGGTTCCTTTGTTACACATATAAAGTTCTCATTATGTTATCTGGATTTATATTACACGTTCTGAATATTTTGGATATTTTCCCTGTAAGAAAGTAAATTATAATTGTATTTGACATTCCAAAGGCAAGGGGAAGTGTTACAGGTAAGAATTAAGACAGACTTTTAGGATTCAACAAGAAAGAGAGCATACCTCCCTCCTTAGTCATGTCTGCAATTAATCTGAAATGGTAGGCCTGAAAAAAGGAAACTTGGAAGAGACTAGATTAACGTATTTCGTAATTCCTTCAACTTCAGTGGCACATTCCAACATTACAATGGACTAAAGACAAAAATCCTTCTGAATTACAATGTGTGCTTGTTAAACTCTGACTTTGTGTGCACATCAGAAGCTTTCTGAACAGCGGTGTCCCTTATTTATCTTTCTCCTTTCTGTTATGTAATGCTGTTATATTTTTAAATGACATAAACTAGTTACACAAGAATCAGTGGGACCTTACAAAACCCCAGCAGACCAATAGGCTTTGTAACACATTGAAGGATGCTTACACTTTAGCAAAAATAAAGACTCATAATTGGAGTAATTTTCCCATATAGTCTATTAATAAAAATATTATAGGCTTTCTTCTGTCTTTTAGAATGCCTTGCTTAATGCCTCATGATTACCTTTGTTCATAGTCAATACCTAATAGATTGCTTGTCTTACTGAATTGATTTTCCTTTTTATTACAGAATTGTAAAAATTGCTCATTTAGGGAAAAAAATCCATCATTTTTCTGTCAACTATGAGTTTTACTGTACTTGACAGGTAACATGGATTTAAGTGGAGGCTGTCCAGGCAAGTGGTTGAGTCACCAATCCTGGAAGAATTTAAAAGATATGCAGATGTGGTTATAAGAAACAGGGCTTAGTGGTGGATTCGCAGTATCCAGTTTATAACTGGGCTTGATGATCTTAAAGGTCTTTTCCAATCAAAACAAGAAGCAGCTGCTGAGTGCTGCACAAATATGGGGTGGGCAGGAATATCACTGTATCAATTTTATAGAGAATTTTTGCCAAACATTTTCTAAAATTTGGCTAAAACAGGATGGTGGGCTAAGATTTCTTGTGGTTTTTAGTGTGATTCATAAAACTGCAGCTCAACATCCCTACAAGAATTGGTATAATGTTATGCTGCTGAAAACTAAAGTGCTTTATTTTTTAACTGTATATATGACTTGGATGAACTTTGATTTTACAGTTGAAGATATTGAGCATCATTTCATGTGCAGTATTTCTTTCAGGTGTAGTATTATCGTGCCTGTGAAAACATATAATAATTGTGTGGATTTTGTCCAAAGAAAACTATTTATTTGACCTGCTGTATTTCTGCTCCAGATGATTTGCCAGAGTTAATCCACAGAATCCATGTGCCCACAAGAAATTGCCTGCCCCAGGACTTTTGAAATAGCAGAACTCTGGTTCTCTGACTAGCTGCTTTTTCTAACATGGTATCAGCTCCTAAATTTATATCACAGATGATTAAGAACAGTTGACATGTATCTTAACAATGTACAAAAAATACTGTACGAGTAGCCCTAATTTAATGTTCTCAAATTATGGGTTGGCTGATGAGGGACCATAAATATCTTCAAAACATTTTGGGAGTAAATTCTCCTGGTTAACATTTGAAGTTCACTCAAGAGAGATTACTTTCTCATTCATGGTATGGATGATACCTTCAGAATAGAATTACAAGTTGTTTATGTTCCTGTGTCTTTTTTTCCTGGACTTAGATTCCTGCCACTGAAAAGATGAACTGGTGTCTGAGTGTGCATCTCATAAGTAACTCCAGCTGTAGCCAGAAATTCTGAATATCATATATTCTTCTCCTGTTCCTTAGTCAGTAGTTGGTATAAACAATGTTTAATCCAGGTATAACTCATTTGATCACTCAGAATAAACATAAGCATTGTGAATGTCATTATTCCAGGCCCTGAAGTAAAGTTTTATAAAAATGCTAGGAGATGGATCAGCATAGAACTAGAACAGCAGAGAGATCCTATAGCAACATATAGAGATCTTTAGCAACAAAATTATATAGAGGCATAGTAAATTGGAAAGCAATTCTACCATTACTTATTCAAGTTCACGGGAGAAAATGCAGTTTTGCTACAGAACAGACTTTTGTGAACCAGTCAACAAATAGACAGTTTGTGTTCACTTCTGAGCATAAAGGCACTCACTAGAGGCATGCAAGTGGAGATACATGTCTGAAAAAGTTGTATAAATTCAACATGGTAGGTCTGCAGCACAACCAAAACCAATATAAAACAAGAACAGCCACAATGACACTATTAAAATTAAAATGTACAAATGGAATAAAAGTCTTTTAACCTTTGAATGTCTAAAATACACATAATATGCATTATTGATAGCTCATTCAAATTATATTCTACCATTACTGAAGCTGGTAGAGACAACGCTTGAGAAGGAAAAGATGATAACAATACTTTATGTTTGTCTATGTTATAGTGGGTAAAAGAACCCAAACAAACCCCCAATCAACCAAGGCAAAACCAACAAAATACCTAAATGTGAGAACATTAAATAACACTATAAGAACGAATGCATGTAATTTAAAATAGGAATGAATACTTTCTTCAGAAAATCTTCGAAGCTGAATTTCCCAAGCTTTGACAGGCAGTATGCAACTGATAGCTGTCAAAAGGTTAGACTTGTAAGCAAAAGTGTAAGGAACATATAGATAGTATTTCAACATACCAAGAAAAATTTTCCTCTAAATGTTTGAAACTAACTATAAGAATTTAAAAGGCAGGTGGAAATAAAATCCACAATCAGTAACCTTGGAAAAGTTGTTATTAAATCTGCACTCTAGAGTTCCTTGAAAGCACCCATAGATCCTAGAACATCTAAGGAAATAATTTTAGTAGAGTCTTCTGTACTGTTCCTTGGCTCTATAGGTCCTTGAAGATCCTGCTTCACTGGGTGACTTAGCTGAAAGTGAAAATCAGTAGTCCTTTCTCTGTGCTAGAATCATATTTAGAGGAATTTTCAGTGTCAAGAGTTAAAAATAATAGTTTTCTGTTCTTGATCAATGACTACAATACAAATGAAAGGGTGAATACTGTAAATTTAGAGCTATGACAGTTGCTGAAGCATAAGGGATCAAATGAAAGAAGTAATATCAAATGTAACTCAGTAAGAAAAAACAAAATGCATCCTGTGAATGTAAACAGATATGATCGATCAATCATTTATGGTGCCGCTTGGTCTTCCTGAGGTTGTGGTTCTAGCAAGGTCAACAACTGGATCCAAGGGCCCTGATTATGAATCCTAGGTGTCCCTTTTCATTGCAGTACATCCAATGCGGATTGTAAAACATCTTGTTTTAACTGTGTGTTTGAATTAGAAATGGGTGGGTCTGTTGGAAGGGGGTCCCCACCACTTTGTTCTTTGAGTTTCCCCACTGGGAACTGAGATGAGTGAAATGCATCTACGTTTTATGCTTTTTCACTCAGCATCTGACTGCTGGCATTCCAGCTTACACCATTTAGTTTTTAACCCTATTTTTATACCCCCTGCACACCTTAAAAATCTTGCTTTGGATGAAAAGACAACATGTACTTAGTTATTCATGCAAATCTTCCACAGATTGTTTTCAGATGGAGCTTTGCTGAAAGGAAGATGAAAGCAACCCAAATGTAGATTGAAGATCTGTAAAAAGGCCCTGTGCTACATGTCAGCTTTGAATAACTTGTTACTGGTCTCTTTAAAGTTGTCTAACTGTATGATAGGATAGGCCTGTGTCAACCTGTATAGATTATTTACTTTTAAGCATTTTTAGAAGTAACATCTTATTTCTCTTTCATGTAATATGCTTTAGTTTTCTTTTTTGATATACAATAATACTGATAAAATTACACTTTTTAGAGACTGTGTTTTGAGTGGAATTGAAAGAAAAAAAAGAGACTTGAATGGACTAAATCAATGCAATAAATGCATAAACTGCAATGCACTATTTTAGTAAAATATGTTTTCTAGAATATAGCTTAACAAAAATGGAAGCAAAGCTTAGAAAATTAAAAGTTCCATTCTTTTTTCAGCTTTAGTCCATGTTTCTTATTAAGAATAATCTTAATTTGAGAAACTTGTCTGCTATTGCCACTAAACTCTCCTCCTTCAATAAAAAAAGCAAAGGTTTTTGAACCAAAATTAAATTGCTACAAAAAAAGAAAATAAAAAAGAAACAAACCAAGAAGGAGAAGCTTTTCAAGTGCATCTTACCTTTTCTCCCAAGAATATGCTTCCTCTTAAATAGGAGTGACATTTTGGTCACAAGAAAAAACCCAGTGTCAAATGATTAAAACTGGCACATAAAATTTCAGAAGAAAATGTCCATAACTTATATCCAACTCTGATAATCTGTTTTCTATCAGAAGGAGGAAACCAATCCAGTTGAGGCATTAGACATACATTTCTGGTTGTGCATGTGAATGAAAGTGGCCTCAGGGAGGTTCTTACAAGGACCATGGACAGTTCCATGGCTGGCGCAGCCGCTGTTCTGGAAGGTGCCTAGCACCAGCCTGCAGAGCAGATGGATTTCTTCAGGGACACGGCTCTCACCTTGGTCCCTCTGGTTATACATCTGTGTCCACAAACAAAGGTTCAGTGTCTTTGGTCTCATTACTGTATATTTTTCTACTCAACAATTATCCACAAATTACTTCTTGCTTGTATTTCTTTTTGTCATATTGTAATTTAATTTTCAATTATTCATTATCCACTGCCTCCACTTAAAAAAATCCACTCCCACATATAAATTTCTGATATCTCATTGTGTCTATTGTCACTTTTCAGTTCTTTGGCATTTTCCAATTCCTAGACTGAGTACTTCCTGTGATAGTTATTGATAATAGTTATAGGATCCTGGCATCCTCCCAACTATTGTGCTCCCCACCTATCCACAAGTAGGCTGAAAACACTACACAGAGATTCACTCACTCAGTTCTTCTTTGTTGGCCAGAAATATAAATTAATCACAGAATCACCGAGTTGACAAGGTTGGAAGAGACCTTCCAGATCATCCAGTCTAATCTTCCACCTAATGCCACTATAATCACTCCTATGCCATATCTCCGAGTGCTGCCTCCAGAGACCTTGAAAATTCCATGACCTCTCTAGATAAGTTATTCCAATGCTTAGACAGTTTTTCAGTGGAAACACATTTTCTGATATCTAACCTGAACCTCCCCTAGAACAACTTAAACCCTCTTCCCCTCATCTTTTCATTTAAGACATGTCAAAAGAGACCGATCCCCACCCTGCTACACCCTCCTTTCAGGCAGCTGTAAAGAGTGACAAGGTCTCCCCTGAGCCTCCTTTTCTCCAGGCTAAACACCCCCAGCTCCCTCCAATGACCTTCACAGGACATTTTGCCCCAGTTGATTGTCTCAACTATTTATTTGTTTCACCAGTTCATTACAGCATTCCTTCTCTCACCTTAAAATATCCCATAAATGATTATTTTATTTTTTAATCTTGGAATTAAGCTTGGAATCTGCTACTACTTTTATCACACATTCTCTGGCTACCAATGGAGGTAACAAGCATCAAGCTGACTTATTGGGAGGAAGTGGTGAAAAAAGCCCAAATACACTACTAAGTACAATATTTAAAGAAATAAGGAGAAAACTGTGCTGGATGTAGAAGGCCATTTCTAGATAATTTCTGTTGTCCCAGAGAAGATAGAAAAAATATTTGAACCTAGAAAAAAACTGGTTAGTGTGCCTCATCACATGGTCTGATGGTGCCTACAAAGCAGATTAATAGGAGGGGAGGCAAATGAGAGAAAAAAAACCCAACAAAACAACAAAAAACAAAGCTAAACCATATTAAGAACAAGGGAACATTTTGCTTCACAGAATTGTTAAGACAGCTTGCTGAAACTTCACAGAGGTTACTACCTTTTAAGAGCCAACCAACTATGCAGGAGGGGCTGAACAAAGTAAGGACCTATAACCCAGTTTTAGAGGGTATATCCATATAGCCTGTATCGTCTGATGCATAGTCATAGGAGAAGTGGGATCTCCTCTGCCAGCTCATGTTAGGACCTAATTCTTATGGTAGTTCAAGTTTGGAATTCTCCCTCACTTGGGGTGACAGGAGCATAAGCAAATATTACTGCAGCCATCAGCACTACCAAATTCAGCCAAGTATTTAAGGACATACTTAAAAAGTAGCACATGTGCTCTGTGAACTCAGAACCTGCACAGGATTACACTTTCTTACAGTTACATATTTATGTAGTTTGAAATGCAATGTTACTCTGAAATAGCAGAGGAAGCACAGGATTTACCCGTGTCTCGTACCTGTGTTCCACAAAAGCTGATTGCTGTTATCCTGCTCGTAGTAGAAAACTGGAGCATGAAAAGCTGCAAAAAGGTCAATCTTTTAAATAATGTTGAAAAGGTCTTTGAAGGCAAAACCAGTGAACACAATAAACCTTCTTTTCTTGTAACAGAAACTTATGCTTTCCTTTTAGAAATAAACTGTAATGCAAATCAGCTATTTTAAATAAGAAAAAACGTATTTGTTTTTCCATATAGTAAAGGTTTACTTTGCAATTGATATTTAATTTTTCTTCCCCCAGGAATTAAATTCAATTGTAGTTTACTGTGTGACCACATTAGCTCAGCATTTTTTTTACCTACAAATAAATATTTCATAGCAACATTTAATGAAAACACTACAGATAATTTAAAGGTGTGTGAAAGTGGATGTTCACAAAGCAAATAAATATTACATAGTAAAATCAAGCCCTTGAATGTTATGGTTAATTATTTCTGATAAAAATTAATGATTTTTTTCACTTTCAATGTCTACTGAGTTTCCCATCACAATCGCATATCATGAACTGAATTTTTTTTACTAGTTTTTAAACTAGGTTTTAATCAACTTTAAAGTAAAAATTATCATAAGAACAAACATATTATCAAAGACATCCTGTGTCTGGAAAGAGGGTTGGTTCTTTCACATCTGGAGCACAGGAAGAACTTCAACAATTAGAAAGGGAAAGGAGAAGTTAGAAAAAGATTGCTTTTATCCAGATCAAATATAACTGATAGATAGAAACTGAAGTCAGGTCAGAAGAAGCTGTTGCAGAAAATGGGGGCGTTGCTTCAGGTTAACATTGTTTTAAAGTTCCAGTAATACCTCACTGTGAAAACTAAGCTCAACCACCCTACAGGTGGAGGGTCTTCAAAGCATGTTCCGAAGGCCAGAGGAGCACTTCAAAGCATGTTCTGAAGCATAATGGAGACACAAATGCAATGATATGACATTCATTTTCTAAAGATACAAAAATATAAGACTGAATGCAAAATTTTCAGCTGTAGGCACCCACAACTTTTCATTCAGTCTTGGAAACATGTAAGATGTTGAAAATGCTCATAGGTTTTAGATCAGTGACCTTTTTCTTCTGAAGTGCATCTGCATCTAGAGTTTGGAATGTCAGCTGCCTTCTGTAAATCCAGGTCAAACTGTCTGGAGGTAGGCACCTCCAAACAGTGTCTGGAATCAACAAATCCATCCTCCTCCAGGACTAACCATAGAGCTGGTAAATGTAGCAGTGCAATCCGGGCCTCCTGAAGAGAGATGGAGACCACAGTCAGAAGAAGGAAAGATCACTTCATGGACTGTTTTCCCAAACTGCTACAGCCCTTAGCTGTATATCCACAACTAGAATTGCCAAAAGAGTTCACTTAAAGAAATGGATGTTGCTTCTTCCAGACCACTATCTGCTGTATCCTCACCTTAAAACTGATGCCTGTTTATCTTTACAAGCTACATTAATTGTCAACAGTAGAGTTCAGAAGTCTCAGTGGGATATACTTAATTGAAGACATAGGGAAGTACAAGGGGAGTGCAGCAGTTAGTGCACCTCTTTCTCATTTGTAGTGTGTAGTGTGTCTTACAAAAATAATCCTGATTTTCCTAAATCCCAGAAACATGAATAAGTTTCCAGTCATGAAAATGTCAACAACTGCAGTTACATTTTGCTTTTAAAAGAATTGTTATGTAGCAGTGCCAGCTGTCAGAACTCCCATGGTCTGGTATTTTCCTTTGTAATAAAATTTTTTAACTGAAAATACTGAGTTGATGCATGGTTTCATAGGATGACTGTGGGGATTCATTGACCAGTGATACAATGCCAAGTGTATAATTTTCATATCCAGACTCCAGCTAAAGGTGGATGGATTTCCTTTTTTTATATTTTGTTCACGGGAAAAGGCTACTTTCACAATTTCTTTTGTGTTACTACAAACCTCTTCTAAAATTACATCAGCTAATGACATATTGAGAAAAGATAAAATGCAGAATGCATGTTCTAAAGTAAGGCCTCACTATTAAAAAAAGGAAAACCAAAACTCAAACTCTCATCTATATTAAAAGCAAGCATTAATAGCAGAAGCTATTTTCAGTCCTTTTTCTTTCAGTAGTCTTTATAAATGGCAGTGACATTGAGGTATTCTCATTAATATATTGACTAAAAATATTGTAGGCCTGACCTATTACAAAAACTAAATTCAAAGTGATCCTTTTTCATCTATTTAATTTTGTATCATATCAAGATTTCTACATGGAAATTGTGGAAATTTAGCCTTTAGGTATATTTTACCCTTTTTTGATATTCATTTAGAAATGCGCTCATTTGTTCAGTGGTTATTGCTGTTCCTAATTTTCTAGAATTGAATTTGAACTTTCTGGAAAGCATTATTTTAAATTTAAGTGTCTATAGTAAAGTAAACAAAATTATGTAGGAAAAATAACCTGTACATGAAAAAAACCCAACAAAACAACCCCCAAAAAACCACTAAAAAACCTTGTGTTCCCTTAATCACATACCTGGTTTGCTGAGACCTGGCTTAAAATCATTGAAGTTGGTGAGTCTTTACTGGAGCCCTAAGAAAGTACAGTGAAAAGTAGAGTTTAAGAGCCTTTTCAGGGAACATGGTTTCGGTGCAGTGGATAGCTACAAGGTTTAATGATGATTGTGTGTGCAAGTAATGCACCTGGGAATTAAACTATTCCCTTTCATGGCCGTGGCATTTCATGGTTCCTGTTTGGACTATCTGTCTCTGTTTTGTCTGTGAAATTGTTGAGACTAATATGGAGCACTGTATTTTTCTAGCCTCAAAACCAGCATATTGGATTGTTTGTAGATACCTTGTATGCAGTTATATATAGAAACGATCAAGAACTAGGCACTCACTTCACAGATAAAGTAAGCAGATTCTGTCCAAATATTCACTGTCTGCCAGGTCAGAATTCTCCCTTTCAACAAATTTGATCAAGTCCAACAAGCTGTGAACAACTGCCTGATAGATTTTGCAGTTGCTAAAATGATATTCGTATGTGCAGCACTGAGTTAGACAAGGGTATTTGTAGTAGCCTACTTTACTGCAAGTCACAGACATGATGACTTTAAAGAAGGATGCTGTTTCCCTCTTGCTCATTTTTTGTCCTCTCTTCAAATTGCATGGGAAAAGAGCAGTAGAAGAGAATTGAGGAAATATTCAGCAACATCAGTAGAAAATCTGGAACCCAACACTGCTGTCCTTACTTTGAGGAGGTGGTAAATGTAAATCTTGCTGTTTAATTGCTATTTTAGCACAGTAAAGAGAGTAAACAGAGTAAAGAGAACATCCATAGATGTATGTTCTACATCTGCAGCATATTTGGGGCAAGTAGGAATGTCTGACAGCATTCAAAATGACAGTAACAGATACCAATTATGGTAATCTAAGACAGACCCAGACACAAGATAATAGAGTCATCTTCTTAATGCAATCTCTGGAGTTTGGTTCCCATTTCTGTGTTATCCAAATATTTCGCTAAGGCTTCTGGAAACTTTATATCCAGAAAGTTCTGTTAGCATGGGTTCGGGAAAAATAAATAGATTTTCATGGACATAAAAAAATGTCATGCTAAAGGTTATTTTTTGATTTGAGGTCAAACAGAAGCCTCATTGCATCTGTTCCATGATGGCTACTTTCTGGGTCGAAGCAGACACAATGCTGACTGCCTCAGCAACCCAGAACTGCAGTTCCAGACTGCTCTGAGTAAACAGCTCCTCACTGGAATGTTGCTACCTAGAAAAATGGGACATGGGCAGGCTGCCTTCATGCTCTGGCAGTAATTAGATCCTGAAATAGTTCACTGGGGACTGCTGTGGACAGTCAGGCACAACAGAACAGCCCTAAGGTTGAGTCCTAATGATCCAAGATGCATAATGTTGGGGTGCATTAATAATGGTATTATGGTCAAAGTGGTTCTTCTGATCCTCAGATTCTGTGCCCATATGATGCTGTTTCAGATTTATGACTAGAGCACTGTTGGGCTGTTGCTGAGCAGGTTCTTGAATAGCACTGAAGTATTTTTTTTTCTTTTCTATCTTTGTGTTTGAACAATTCATGTGAATCTTTGGGCATGCTCCTGATTTTTATAATCACTCCATAAGATACCATCAGAAATTAAACCGGACAAGACCTTTTCCTTAAATATCTACAGTGCCTGTTTACACGGCATAAACCACTTAACCTTTTTAAACCATGGGTTTCACCATTTTATTTACTTGCACACACACCTCTCCTTTGTAACAATTTTTTACTTACTGGGCAGAATTGTGCCTTATTAGCTCAGACTTGAAATTGGGGAATTGCAGTGAAGTACTACTTTAGGAGGAGTTTTTCTCTGAGGACAAGTTGGGGAATAACGTGAGCCATGGAGCCACCTGAATGGTGAAAAGTCTTTCTTTAGGCTGGGGAGCATTTGAAGGGGTAGCCACAAGCCCTGAACAGTTCTGAATAATTTGTGCCACTTCTGTGTAAACTCTTCATGCTATAAATTAGGGGTACCTTTGTGCTGCTCAGGCCTGTTTGTAGGGGAAATAAGAGTGTTCCTATAAATTAATTTCTATCCTTCCCCTTTTGGATGATCAGTGAGATAAGATTTGAGAATACAAAGGCAAAGTTTTCTGTTGAAGTGGCAAACAAGCAATTTCAACTCATTTGAAGATCCTATCATAAATCTGCATAAATACTTTAAAATAATATTGGATTCAATCTGTAACTTTGAAAGCGAAGGAGATTCAGTCAAAGGCATCACCATTAAAACCTAGATTCTTGCCTTTTTCTTTTCCCAGTAAAAACAGCCAATACAGTATTAAATTTATATGTACACTTTGACACAGAAGAAGTGCATTCCAAATGCTTTTGCTGTAGTCTTATCTCATCTGAGTTCTGTGGTGCATATGGCCCTCCACCAGAATGTCTCACAACCCTGTACGATGTTTTATCTTTACAAAGAGATTATGTTGTTATCAGAAAATATGCTTATACACCAACTTGGCAAAACAAACATACATCCTGGTGGTGTATAACATTGCCCAGCATTAGGGGACTGTGATACTGCATATTTTCTTGCTGACCACATCATAAGGTTTACCAACTACATCTGGCTTCTGTCAAACCTTAGAAAACAGCAGCCTAGAAGGTTCCCTATGATTGCAACAGGGACCATGAAAACCAGCTAAAGGAAAGTTGACAATAACAGCAAGTCCATTTCCATGTTTTCAGCATGAGTCCACCACCTTGTAATCACCCCAGTGATGCAGTTAGTTTTGATAACACTTTTAAGACTACAAAGGCAAGCAAGAACTCTCAGTTTTCTCAGCCCTGCCACCATTGGTATCACTTGAGCAGCAGTGGCACCTACTCACCTGCCTATGTCCCTTCCAGAAGTTCTCTACATCTGAAAGCTCATCAGAGAAAAATGGTTGGGATTAACAGAAATTGCCTATCTACACCTAATATTTCATCAGTCTCAGTGATTTCTGATCAAAATGGAAAAAAATAAACTGGCTCATCTTTGGGAAAGTTTAAAGAAAACAGTCAAGCAATTATAAGCTGAAGAGGAAAATCAGTGGGTAATGTTTCAGCGAGCAGCTCTTCAGAGCTCTGCCCTTCACTGACACCTATAGTTATCAAGGTGTATTTTGCTACTGGAATGTCAGGTGTCATTGTCAGAACTTGAACCTGTGAACAGGCTGAAGAGGTCTCCATGCATTCTGATTCCTTCCATCTGACCTACTCTGCTATGTTATTATTTCATGGACAGATTTCTTCTTCAGTACTTAGAAAAACACATGGAGTAAGTTAAACCCTGTGTAGCTTTGTAAAAGTGTATAATTTAATACTTTATTTGAAGTAGTATGAAAAGTGTTTGCAAAGTATCAATATCTTTGGAGAATGCTTGTTTATTATACCTTATCCTGATGGAATAAAAAACATATAGGAAAAAAGAGAGTGTCAGATCATCTCATCAAAGAGAACCTCATTTAGCAGTTTTCTGGTGAAAACAGTGCTGAGGAACACAATGTAACCTGTGATGAAGGTAACTCAAAAATGTTGAATGAAATAATTATAAGTCAGTCCTCTTCCTACAAGTCAAAGAAATCTGAGTTCTTGATTATTAATTCATGGTTGGCAACAGGATGAAATTAAGCTATTCTTTTATTTTCT
Source organism: Poecile atricapillus (assembly GCF_030490865.1). Lineage (NCBI taxonomy): Eukaryota > Metazoa > Chordata > Aves > Passeriformes > Paridae > Poecile > Poecile atricapillus. The sequence continues at coordinate 58,912,847 of NC_081250.1, forward strand.
GTTTTCAGTTTACTATCCTAGAAGAAGCATTCATGCAGTATTGCTATTTTATGCACAACAGACATAGCCAATAAAGATTTCAGAAATGGAACTACATAGCTGTAAATTAGCACAAATGTTGTACCATGCTAAGACAGACACCAGCACATGTTTAATGACCTGGCATCTGCAAGAGGCTGTGACAGCATCCCAGCCCCAGCAGAATTAATCTGAATACCTCTAATACTGCAGTGAAAATGTTGGGCATGGGGACCTTAGACATTTGGAGAATTTGCAGTAGCACACAGTGTTGCTTATCAGCTCTACTTAGTGTAGGAACAATGGAAGTAAACATCCTCCAAAACTCAAATAATTTTCTGATATCAAGTTTTGTGTGAACTTAAAGGTTATGTAAGATTTGCCAGAAGACCAACAGTGGTCTCAGATTCCTTTTCCTCCGTCCTTCACAGCCTCATACTTTGCTCCAGAAAACTCTCCCTTTGGTGTCTTTGTTGTGTGGTGTATTCTTAATGGTGAAATATCCAATATATCTTTTTTATTTCACTTCTGTCTTCTGTCACTGTGATAACTGCCTTCTCTCCAGTGTATTGTAGTGGAATTTAGACCAGGAAGTTAAACTTTTTTAACAGGCTCCTGTGCAGTCCCTTTTCTAGTTATGAAAAAGTGCAGAAATATATTGGGATGCTTTTAAATGTTGCATCAAACTGTGCAAACTGAAGAATTCCAGCCAACTCTGAAGGTACTGCTTCCCCTGATGAAGCAGATCTTTCTGACTCCTTTTGCATAGTCCAGGAGGAAACCTGAAACCCAGAGACAACTGGTACCTTCTGCTTGCCATTTAAACAAATATCTTGCTCAGATATATTTGAGTTGGTAGATCAGAGTTGCCAATGACAAGACCAGATAACAATAACAAGAAAAACAAAATATCCCACTGTGGTGCTGAAACATTTCAGAGCCCTTCAAGGATCAAACACTTCAACCTCATTTCATTTACCCTTCCCCAGGTCTGTCAGATGCAGGGAGGCTCCTATCTGGCATCTCCCTGTCTGAGCAAGAAGCAGGTTACAAGCAGTGACCATTACTTCAGACTATGAGGATGCTTCTTTGTCTATTCCAGTTCTATTCTTACCCTTCTTTCCCTGAACTGGCAGTTCATATTGTGTGTAAGCCAGGTTCTCAGAGAGCCATGGTGAAACAATACTAGACCAGATGATTCTCTATGAGTTTCCAGCCCAGAGCTGCCTCCAGTATCTGTGTAACAGGCTTCAGTTCAAGTCACCATTCTCATCTACTTTACCTATTTTCCCAAGTGACAGATAAAGTTTTTGGCTCTGGATATATATGCCCAAGTAAATGCCATCTTTTAATGGCTTTCAAAGCATTCATGAGGAAGACCAATGAAATAACTCATTTGTATAATAAATGTAAGACTTTTTAATGAAAAACTTGCAGGGCATACAAAATAACCTGTTTTTAAATTAAATAACTATGTTCTTCTAAATTCCCTTTCCTAGCCAAGGCATAACAGGGGTTAGTGCACATTATAGACTAATTGCCTACATAATTTCATTTTATGAAACAAAGCGCTTTAAAAAAATTATAGGGTTATATAAAAGCATGTGAAACCACTAAGTCAGCTTTGTTTTCAGCCTCATTCAATAGTGGCAGCACTTTAGATGTGGTGTGAACTGTAAACATTTTCTTGGGGAAAAAATATGTTATAATTTTGTGTGCTGGTACCTGCCTGCATGTCGATGACATATTCTCTTGTCCTGATATAATGTTTGCTCTCAGGGTTTTTTGCCCCTCTTTCTTTGCAAGAGAAATTGTTTTGTCCTCCTAGCCCCTTTCAGTAAGTGAAGTCCCTCCCCGTCCCTGGCTTGGTGTCTCTCATCCTTGAACCTGTGTTGAGCCAATCATTTTTCTGGCAGCAAAGAGATGAAGAGAGCTCCTTCGGTGCTTCCCTCAGGTCATGAGCCAGAGCAGTGGAGGGAGAGCTGTGTGTATTGCTTCTCCAGGATCCTCTCTCAAATCCTTGGTGTCAGTAGTGTTAGGCTACAAGGCCAGCCCATAAAAGAAGTTTTACTACTGGCTGAGCAGCAATGTCTTTTTTTTTTTTTTTCTTCCTGTTTTTCTGTCCCTCAAAATAAACAACAGGAAGGGAAAAAGTAGACAGCAGGAGGCAAAAATACAACGGGAGCTGCTCTTGCTGGGCTGTAACCTTACTTGGATTTCTCTGTGTCAAAAATACGTATCAGCCACTAAGGGCGAGTGGTGGCAGCTTTAACGTGATGAGACCCCGATGACTTCGGACCTCCTATAAAATGCACAAAACAGAAGTCATGGTGGATATATAACCTTTTCATTGTTAAAAGAGAGCATTTCCACAGCAGGCAGGACACCAGGGTGCAAAACAGATCACAAAGGCCAAGATTTAGCTTCAAGATCTCAGCTCTTACAATACTGCTCTCCAGATAATACAGAAATAGATTTATAACGTGTATTTGCGCAACACGTTAGCGTGCTCTCCCTTAATTAAAAGAACAGCCAACGCCCTGATAGCATCATATTGCTGGGACCAAACAAAATGATATTATCCACTCCGGCTCTTATCCCAACTGCTGGGTACATAAAGTGGATTAAGAGGGGAGGGGGGAAGGGCAATTTTGAAAAATTGTGGTACAATAGCAAGCCTGTGATCTCACCTGATTGAATCTTATCAGCTCTTACCATCACTGTTGTGCTTTCTTTTTCCTTTCTTCCTCTCCCTCTTTTCTATAACATATACTAAGCAAAGAAGAAAAATAAAATCTTGCTACAGCACTTACTGTTATCTTTTTACCCATTCCAACATGGAAACTCAAAAGTTGTGACCTGAGAGGCAGCTAACACAGGGATTTAGAAGTTACTCACAGTTATGCTCAGTGTATAGTATCAAGGTAAAGTGCAAAACACAGAAAATCTGATTGTCATGACACGTTGCACAGTGAGAGGCAGACCTCACATAATGTAAAATCAATCCACCTAAATCTCTTTGTAGCCTGAGCTATTTCTGAGATGTGCAGTAAAGCTTTAGTGTGAGAAAGAGCGAGCTCTGCGTGTGAATATGCATGTCCTGAGTAACCTGCCTGCCTTGGGTGCCATGCTCAGAATGGTTAATTCTCTAATGCACGTGTATTTTTACCTAAGCCCCTTTTTAAAAGTTTTGGCTTTTCATGTATATGATTAAAATTGTGGTTTGCGGTGCCAGAGCCAATTTCTTGTTCTGGAGGTGAGGCTGCAGCTTGCTGTGCTGCAAATGTCACCGGCGAGACGCTTGTTAGGGCTGCACTGCATGCCGGTTAATCTGTTTACTTATGCAATGGTGGAAATGTGACCTGGCTATTGTGGTGATTAACAGAGTCAAATATCCTCACATTAACTAGTGAGCTGGGCAATCAGGCTGGATTATTGTTACATTCAATTTAAATTACAGTGGCATGACAGGTCCTGAGGTATTTAGTAACGGATTTCACAGCACAGATATGCTTCATGTGTAATGAATAAACTCTGGAGAGCGACAAAAAGAAAAAAAAAATAAAATAAAAAGGTATTTTATGATCATTGTGAAAAATTTATGGAGTGTAGCTGGCATGAAATTCTATAAAATGAACTGGCTCCAACCAGTCCAACAACAAAGCATGCACTTTTCTTCCTGCTGCTTATGAATTATTATTACCGAGTCCTCCTATGTTTACTCATTAGCATTGAGCCCTTTGCAAAACTGTGATTCAAAATTGAATTCTTCTTAATTGAAAATACCCCCAGTATGCTGGGAGAAAAAATGAAGAGGAAAAATGGCAGCAGCACCACAATAGGCCAGTTAGCTCTGTGATAGTCAGAGGGGGTGGCTGCTCTGAACTTGAATGTTATTCAGGATTCACAGCCGGACTATACGAAGGAGAGAGCAGGTTGCATTCAAGTTGTTCTGCACACTGACATACATATAATTTAAATATTTAGCCACTGGTGTGCTGCTGCAGTGCGTTAGCCCACTAGCACCAGAGTGCATTAATCCTGTTCTCCGTGCGGCTTGCTGACTTTGACCTGTTTTATGCTCTGTGACTGAATAACACATAGCACTTTGCTTGGGGAAAAAAAAAAAAAAAACCCTAAACAAAACACACTATGATCTCAACACACATTGGTTTCAATTAACTTTTAACCATTTGATTGCACTAATTCTAGGCTGTTAGTTAGCTATTACAGAGCTGGCTGTATTGATTTTGAACAGAATAAACTGAAGCATGAAACAAAGACTGAATTTTCACCAAAATAATTTTTCCTTCTTCCCATTTGCTTCATCACTTTTTTTCATCCTATTTTTGCAAAAATTGTTTTGATACTCAGAAAAGTTCTGATGAGAAATAAGATACTTTAGGATTTCAGCAATATTATCTAGCATTTATTGAAGCTTGAGAGAATGATGCTACAGTACGGAGCCATTCAAAAATATATTAAAAAGTACAGAAAGCTGCAAATAAGTGTCAGTGGTGAGAAGACTGGGATTGGTGAGGTGTTCAGGTGCTCCTCCTGGTAAAAGAATGCAGTGAGTGTCAAAAGAAAAAGAACAGGTTTTATGCTCCAGCCTTTAACCCCAAGGTGCAGAGTTCAGATCCACCTTCAAATCACAAAGAGGCCTTTAAGCATCACTGCGAGCTCACCTTTGCATCTCTTGGGTGTTTCTCCATTGCAGGCTGTCACTGCTGGAGACCCTGTGCACTTGTGAGAATTAAAGAAGAGAACCATGAGGGAAACATGCTCACTCAAGCTGGTCTACACTGGATGGTGATTTAGAAAAAGATATTCCTATCTCTAAATTTTTGAGAACTTCTACATTTGGCACCCAGTAATTCCTTATTCTGCAGTATGTTTTCAAATACTAGTGGTAAAAATTTTCAAGGAGAATACCCTGTACTGTGTAATTATTGACCGTGTAGCCCAGCAATTCCTGCAATGCTCTGAGCTCCCACTAAACTGCAGGGGAACAACAAGCACTACAAATATCTCTTGTGTTGCAATCTGCCTTGCACATCCCTTTTGTAAAATACAGCTTTCTCCACCGTCTATGGAATATCAGTGTGGAAATCAAGAGAAGATTGAATCTCTAAAACCCTCAGTTCTGCCAGACACACTCTTTAGCTGCAGTCATGTGCAGCTCCCCATCTGGCAAGATGCAGCTGCTGAGCTTTCTGCTACTGAGTCCTGTATAAAACTCAACACCTGTCAAAGGGCTTTTGTATAAAGAACAGTATATTTTTAAAATATTTATTCAGAAAAAGTCAGCACGCTGTGGGCCACTGAAATGTTACACTTCATCAACCTTGGTGTTGTAGTTATGGCTGTAAATATTCCCCTCCCATTAGAATTTCCAGGCAATGGCATTTTGCTAAAAGATGTTAGTTTGCTGCCCACTCCTCTCAGACCAGTTTGTCACAGCACACAGATGAGTCTGAGGAGCTAAGCCCAGCATTCAGCTCAGTTGTTTTTGCAGACAGTGATGAGAATGGGTCATTTTGCCATTTCACCCTTAGGCAGTCCCCATTGCTGGAGACTTTTAGCATCCTCCCTCCCTCTAACTGTCACATGAGATAAAGTGGGAAGATACAGGATGATATGGTTCTCCTACCAATCAATAGCCTCAAAAGTATGTGCAAGAGTCATCTGACCAGAGAGTCACTGCTGTGTAGGAGGCACAGATAGAGTGCCAAATAGCAGATGCTTATTGAAGATTCTAATGATTTTAGCTGGAGAATGGATCCCCAGGTCCCTTAATTCTGCAGACTCTTCTTTTAGAAAATAGCAATAAATAAATCTTATGCTTTCCCTCTGTTCAAACTTATCTTTAGGGCTTTTCTGCCTCCCCATGACATAAAATGATATGGTTCCACTATGCAAAACAAGAACATTATGCATTATCTGGCCTCCTGTGTCCAGGACATACTCACTCAACCCAGAACTATCCTGTCACATCAGTAAAGTTAGTAACCTCAGGTGACCAAAGCATTAATACTTTATCTGTTTGAGTCTGCTGTGTATCACATCTACTGCCTATAGAAGACAGTATAAAGTGGTTTGTGTAAGAAGCAGGAAACCTGTGAGAAAGATACACTAATAACAGCAATCTAAATTATGCACAAAACATGCACGGCATAGAAATATATTTGAAAGCCCTATTTTAAGTGACTTCTCTGCAGTAAATAGCAGCAATCTTCCAAAAGGGAGATGCACAAAGAACCCACAGCAGTCCCCTCATTTAGAGCCCAATGACTCACTTGGTTGACTGAGATAGTTGCTGAGATTGCATAAAGATAGATGGTTAAAGAAAATGATGGAAGTAAATTTTCAATGAAAACATAACCTTTTCCATCTCGCTATAAATTCTGTCTAGAGCATAAATCAGTATCAGTTACACGCTTTAAAACAGCAGCTCCCCAATTGGGAACACAATGCCCTCCCCCTTGCACATTTTAAAGGACATAGCACTATGTAGAGAGAGCAATAATTTCCTGAAGATTCATGAGCAAGGTAATTTGACATACCTGGTGCTGCCCAAGCCCAAGTTTAAGTTACTATAAATAAAAAGGAAAGAGTTTGTCTAGGCTGCTGTGTGTGTGGTGCCGAAGCATTCAGAAGAGTCAGTTGCTCTGGGCATCCAGTTCATATGCTCTGGAGCATCACATTTCACTGGGATGCTTGACAACAGAAAAGTTTGCAAATGTTGTTCAGTATTTGGAAAGAGCCTGGAGTCACTGCAAACATTTGAGAAGGTGACAGTAATGTCTTTAAAGGGCTTCTTGTCTTAGCAAGGGTATTTCTTATCATTTATATAGTAAAACCATTCTTTGGATGTCAGCAGAATGGACTGACTGTTGGCTGAAGACTGACTTTGAGGGCTGCTTTGGTTTGGATTAGATCCAATCTAGTCCATGGGAGGAGGAGTGGGGGTGGGGGAGGAGAAATTGCACCAGGTTGCTTAATTAATCCGGATGCTTTGCTCATTATACCTTGAACTTCCTCAGAGGACAGGAACAAACTAGCTTGCTCAGAGTAAAATGAGTATAACATCAACAAAAAGAAAAAGGGGGGTGTGGGGTGGAATTATTTAGAGTGGTGAGCCTGTATCTGAACAAACAAAAATGCGAGGCAAAATCTTCTTAAGCGTGCATGAAAAGTGAAAAGTAGACACACAAGGATCTGCACATGTATCTGTGTAGTGATATACATTATGACCCTGCCTAAATGTGGGGAAGGATGAAGCAGAACCCTTTGTTGACACTTTTTGCTCTCAGAATCAGTCAGAGGAGGTAATGCTTAGACAATTTCAAAGGTACAGGCTCTGCACCTCTGCATCCCAAGTGGCTATGAAAATTCTCCTACTATGAAGAAATGGGACTGCTGGACAGCCAAATTTAACCTTCTTTCTACTCCCCTGAGAGGGTGAGTCTCCTGTGGGAAGCCTGCTTCAAACTACCCAGAGATGCCACAGAAGCTAGGACCTGGCTGACACAAAGCCTCCAAGATCAGCAAAGGTGTAGGTGATCCACTCTTCAGGGATACAAGGTTTATTATCTCTAGATGGTGAGTGATTCTGTCTTAAAAAAAACCCCAAAACCATGAAAGTGGATGGAGATGACAGCTACAAAAAGAAAATCGATGGAATTTGCACGCATCTGCGAGAGTAATTCCCCTATTAAAGTAATTCCCGTGTATTAAATCATTTGGCCATCAATAAGCAAAGTCCAGAACTCTTTTCTCTGAATCATTGTATTAGTGAAAGGACATTTCTGGACATCAGTCTAGCAGCAATTCCAAGAGTTTGATGTCAAAAGTAGACAGGTAATAGCAAATACTCATACCTGGACTAGCAAGTCCAGATTAAGTAAAGCACATAACAAAGCACCATACCTCTAGGACTGCCTGGGTCTTCCTATCTATGTTTGAGCTAGACTGGCAGAGGCTAGAGATGGCAAACTAACATCAAACTAGACTGGGGGAAAGAAAAGAAGGTGACCTTCTATATCTTACTTCAAAATAAATTTAACAGAGGAATTTTCCTCAAGAAAGGTCAAAAATTAGCCTGTCACCTCTCTTTTCACTTTTGCTCAGAAAATGCACACCTAGAGGGCTATTAAAAGCCACACAGCTTCAAACTGCACTGTTCTCATCATGGTGATTCACAATGGGAAGTGGTGGGCACCCCCTCAGAAGCTGTAAAATGTTTAGGGATCAGAAATATCAATGGATTTAGGAGGATTTGAATTATCTTAGTTCCAATCACTCTTCTTTTCCGATTTCTGCCAAAGAACTAATGAATATGGGTGGAAAATACAGCATGGGGCACATAATGATGGATCAAATAGATCAAAGATGGATCAAATAGAAGAACCTTCTCTGTTGCAACGTCCTCCTCTGTGCAGCATGTCTTGCACTTATATGGAAGAATTAAAATAATTAGCATGATGAGATTTATTGGCCAACAAATGAGGACAACAAGAGGATTCTTTTGATTTTTGAGGCCTTCCAGCCATTTTCTTCTCTGGGCATGTGAGGGTTTCAGATAGGCAGATGTCAACCACCAAGACAGCACCCGGAAAAGGACAGTGTCCCTTTTACACAGACTGGCTGTTCACTTAAGGATTCTGTTTATTTACTGTAAATCTGGCACTTTTCCCCTTTCTGTTCCTTTTTGGTAGCTTTTTTTTCATATTCCACATTTCCTCAAGAGCACAGTACGAGCAGTGAATTGGTATAATGTATTAGTATAATATGGCTGGTTTCATCACTAGGGTCAGGTTCTGTCAATTTTGTCTTTGAATTTTCCCTTGAAGCCTTCACCAAAACCTTCTCACCATTATCTTTTTTGAAAAACAAAGCCACTGAAAAACATCACACCTGGAGTGGTGAGAAACTACCAAGTCATGATCATTCCTCTTCAAGCAATTAGTGTCAGTGTCCCTAAAATCTGTGAATAAGGTTCTCTGAAAATATTTGTGTAAATGTGACTTCAGTAGGATAAATTTTGATCATACACTGGTGTAAATCCATTGACTTGAGTGGAGTTGGTCTTGATTTACAATGACGAGAGCCAAGACAAGCGTACTTTTCTTTGTTTTATTTTGTTTCTTACTTCCCCCCAGAGTGTAAACATTGATCTAACCGAGAGTGTGGAACCATGAATTTCCCTCTATCTGCCCCAGGCTTAGATGATTTTACTGTTTTCACTATAAAGTATCTTTTAAAATTATGAATGATTTCTCTTCCTGCTTTCTTTTTCACTATGAGTAGCAAATAATTTGATAGAAACCTACAAAATAAGTCGGTAGTGGGGGCTTCCATGCTCCTCTTCCCCAGCTGCAGACCTAACCCTGCACACCACATACTCTTGAAGAACCTCTTCATTAACAAAGGTCACACACAGATGGCTTCTGTGGGACACATCCTGCTCAGATGCCCAAGTGCAACAAACAAACAGGGACAATTCTCTGAATTGAAGATAGGCTTTATTGTGGATGCTTGCAGAGCAGAACTGCCTGCCTAAAACTGTTTTGAAAAAGTACCCTGCATATGGAATCAGGGGTTTTTAATACACTTAGAAATGGAGAGGAGAAAGTGATGCTGTTGGGATCTATAAAACTTGTGTATCAATATAGACTCTCCTTTTGCTGTCTTTCAGTCTTCCACTTACAATGCTGATTTATTTTTTTTTTTACACACATACTCAAACCTTTAGTCTGCAGTATTTTTATATTTACATATTACTGTAGTGAATTTCGTCATAGTATCTGATGTGTCTGAAAACAAATTTTCTTCTTCCTCAAGAGCCTGGGATATTTAATTTTCTCCAACCTTAGTCAAAATAAATATTTTTCTACCCTTAGTTTTTTCATCTCTTCATTCCTTGCTCCTTTTGCCTGCACTGTGAGAGTGCCATTCATGTGGCCCTAACATGAGAGCTTGGTAGGAATTCTGAAACAGTTTTGAGATGAGTGAAAATGAATTTGTCCAGTCTCAGTTCCAGTGTTAATTAAATGTATTGAATAAGCAGTTCCTTTTTCTGTTAATAGATGAATGATCACCTTAGGAAACTCCTCTTTTATAAGCAGAGAAGAACATGTTCCCTGAGGTTGCTGAGCCATTTTTAAAAAGTGATATTTAACATTGCTACAAGCAATTTGTTGTTTAAAAGAACTGATTAGCACAGTTGTTGTCCATCACAGTATGCAACGCTCCCAGTGTTAAAACATTAGCCAAGTGCTATCCTATAACCATTAAACTACCTTCAGTTTCAATCAGTTTTCTAACACAGCCTGATTAAGAAAGTTCTGTTTACCCAAATGGGATAAGGTGACTGACCAGATGTTCTGATTTTAAAAGATCTGTTGGTGTCCTAGTGATTTCCGCTGGGACATTGAATTGTCCCAGATTTTCCTGCTGAGAGCTTGAGCAGCACAAAAGTTGCTTGCAAGGTAAAGCCCCTTTAGCTACTAAGGAGTTTGGAAAGAAGGATTAAAGGCGGATCCCCCTCCAAGTGTTGAAGATTCATCCAATGTGGTTCATATTACACATGAGTTATTATAAATGTGATGGTTTCCTTTGCTGAAGAAAAGCTACAGAAAAAAAAAAAAAAAGAAAAAGAAAAAAGAACCCCCCCCACTCTGAGCCCAGAGCACTTGCAGGAAAACAGGCTGCCTTTCCCTGATGTAGATCTATTGCTCACACTACATGCAGAATGCTGTGGAATTCCTAATATACTTTGCTTGGTGGTGGCTTCTGTGTCTCTGTGTGTATAAGGGGCAAGGGAGGAGGGCAAGGGGGAAGGAAAAAAGAGAGAGGGAGAAAAAGAAAGAGAGAGGAAATCCTCTTTGTCCTGTGAAGTGCATCACACAGACCTCCTGTGTTGTAATGTAAAACCGCCAGGGTGGCTAGAATGACCATATGCTGTGAATGAGAGTGCTGTGCCTGTTTAAATGTAAATTCACTCTGTATCAGAATAAAAGAATATCTGTTTAATATGGAATGAAGGCAGTTTGGCAGGATATGCACTACTTCAGGTAAGCCAGAATAAACAGTAGCATTGATTAAAAGGAGCCCCCTATTCTGCACCTGTCATGTTCACCTCCTTTGCCACAAAGGCCTCGCTGGTTTATTTACCTGTAGAGCTGTTATAATATTTTGCTTTCTAAAGAGATTTGGAAGCCACCTGCTGTACCTTTGGCATTTCTTTAACAACAAAGCACTCCAGACTCAAGTGCAAGAGCCCATTGTTCTGCTCCATAACGTGGAAAAGAAGATGAATCCAGAAGCACAGGATCCAAACAGAAATTATTATTGATTTAATCACATAATCAGCAGCAAACACTTCAGGCTAAGATAGCAAATCCATAACAGCCTGCCCACATAACCACCCTTACAAATTTACCAGCAAACCACTGCGCACACTTAGCAAACAAGAAGAGCAAGGGTCACCTTCACTTGGCGGCAAAATATTGACATTCCTAAAGCTTAAATATGTTTTGAGTTAAGTGTTATCAATCAGTGATAAGAGTTGAATGTCTGTTAAACATAACTACATTGGCAGAAGGATTATAGAATGCTTTCTTGCCATAATCTAGAAGCATCTTTCAGACAAAACTCTGCTTGAAATCAATTGTGCACAAGGAGCTGCCTGCTGAGACCCATTCAGTGACATACAAAGGAAGAGAGAGTCTCCCTGTGATCTTTAACCATAACCGGTTATCTAATGAGACCAGGGCTTTAATTTCTTTTCACATCAAACATAGAATCAATGCTCTGGATTCAACAATGTGTGTAAACAGGCCGTGAAGCCATCTCTTCAGATGGCAGCCAATTCAGCCTTCCAAGCCCCCTGGCATATTTATTTCAGCGAATCCCCCTTTAGTTCCAGGTAACTGCTTCCATCATGTTGCTGCTGGCTCCCTCTGCATGGATGGCAAGGCGAGCTCCCTCTTGTCAGACACCTTCCACTGGAAGTGTAAAACCTGGGCAGCTGACTCTTGTAGAAATACTGCAAAAAGTATTTTCAGGCTTCTTCTCTAATCAGTTTAGCAATCCTGTCTCGATTTTAACAAAATAAAAACATTTCTGGACCATACAGGCAAAGGGTGTTACAGTTCAGGTCCCCTTCATATCTTGCCATCAAATGGCAGGATGTTCCTTTCTCTCAGACAAAACTGTAGTAACATCACTGTAGTTTACTTTAGAATTACACTGGCATAACAGGTGACAACCTGGTGCAAATGTTTAGAGCAAACATCGGCTGGGAAAGCCTAGTGACATTCCAGAGAGGATTAAAATGTGGTTCAGCAAACTGATTCATTCAGCTCTTGTCCTGCTCTGGGATATTTACAAAGTGGGCTTTTTGTTTGAAAAGAGGGAATTTTAAAGCATCAGTGTTTATTTTTAAAGATTTTGATATTTTATTCTGCACGTAACACAATGTATAGTATGAAGAAAACATCTCTGGCAGCCTGACCTAAATAAAGAAAAGGATTTTCCTAAATTTTATGCTGCTGCTATTCTTTGTCTTTACTGAGAAAAGTGGATAGCCCTGTTGTGTGGCTCTGGTGAGCAGAGCTCCGCTGCACCAACCTCTCTTCTGTGTTAGGCTGTGCTATCTTGCTGCCCACAGGCTGTGCCTGCCCCCAGGCCTGCTGCTGCAGGAGCTGTTGCCATCTCTGTGCTTTATTGCCGCTGGCTTAAAGCACTCTGGCCACAGAAACTAGGAGAGCATGAGCTTCAGCCATCAGCTTGGATTCTATAACTCAGGGAGCTATAGGCACCACTGAGGACCACATAAATGCTTACCTACCTTGGTATATTCATGTGATGAATTTCCAGTAACACATGATAATCACACCTAAAAAAAAAATAAAAATACAGTAGCAAATCACTTCTTTGAGTATCTCAGAGTGTGTCTGGGAAGGCAGAAACTGGAAGTATCTATACATAATAAAAGTATATTGGAATGACTCATGCTTTGCAGACAGACTGATGCTTTGGATCCCTCTGGGCTTTGATTGTTGAAACAGATTTGAGAGTTCAGATTTTTTTTAGATTTTTTTTTGGAAAACACCAGTCAGTGGGCAGATATTAAAGGAGGGATAAAATCAGAGTTCTGTTCCCAGTACTTTCCCTCAAGACCCATGGCTTTACTCCCCAGCCAAAGCTGCTTTGACTACCCAAATGGTCCAGAACAGGGTAGGAGAGGGAATCCAGCTGTTCAACACTGAACTGTTTTAACCACAGAGGAGTTGAGAAGCTGCAAAAGCAGTATTGTCTGCCTTTGTTGTGAATGATGATGTGAACAGAGAGGTTGATTCTGCTGGGCCTGGATCCCAGTGGGCAGGCACCTCAGAGGCAGTGAGATAAAGAAGAAGGTCCAGTGGGGGATTTACAAGGCTAGGAGAAGGAGTCTGTGTGGGTGAAAGTGGCCCAAAAGGCTGAGCTGAGCAGCAGCCCAGATCCTTGTCCCTTTTGTTAGTGCAGGTCCTGCCACCATGGTGCTGGGCAGGCTCTTTCACAGTATGATTGCATAAATACGTCAGCATCAGTTTAAACACGGTGGTGGAGAAATGTGAACAGACCACTAAAAAGACACAAAAGACAAAACAAAATCCAGACATCTCTGCACTTAGCAAATGTCTAAGAATGGCTGTGGTGACACACCTAGTAGAAAGCAGGAGTAATTTTAGATGGCTTGTAACAACAAAAGACCAACACATACCAAACAACACCACCCCCTCCAAAAAAACCCCACAGCAAACCCAAGAACACCTGAAAACAATTTTTATCTTAATTTCTCTTTTCTGGGGGATGTGGGGCTGGGAGAAGAAAAGACAGATTTCTAATATGTTGCTGTACTATATTTGTATCAAGTTTGTCACAAATATATTTCAGATTCCTACCCTCACTAATTTTTTTTTCCAAATTTAATTGGACAAGCTGTAAACAACATGATCTTACTTTGAATTTGCATTTGCTTTGGGCAAGAGAGTGGACTTCTAGATTGAACTAGAGTTCCCACTTAATTCTAATTGTTTTATGATTTATGATTTTTCCCTGCAAGATGTTGACTGAAAAAGGACAAGTCTGCCTTCTGGAGGGATGATTCAGTGTCAGGTACAGGGAAAGAGATGCACTTTGTTGCAGAGCATTAAGGTCATCATTCAGAAAAATATTTAGGAATGTGCTGAGCTATCAGTGAATCAATGAAGGAACAGCATTAACCATGTAACTCAGAAGGTCTCACAGTACTTCAGCAAATTTGTGCCCAGATGCACAGATATAAGGGAGATGCAGAAGGGGGCATTGCTATTGTCATGTGGCCTTAGGAGAAGCTTCATTGTGCCAGAAAAATGTAAAATAAATGAGTAAGAGAGAGGAATAGAAGGAAGAATCAAGATCTAGAAAAATAGTATGAGTAGAACAACAGGTTATTTTCTCTGATCTTATAGTTTCAGAATAAATAATTATGTTGGAAAGCCTAAAGAAGTCCAGGTGAACATCTTCAGGACACACTTTAGCAGAGGAGCAGAAGGCTCCTTTGTATACCTTTGAAATATGTTCCAGTAGATGTTCGCAGTGAGACTGTGGGAAGGAAGCAATACAAGATATTGATACAGGTTATAGAAATAAAACTGTATATTACAACAGAGTGTTTTTCTATATATTCATTTCATTAAAAAAAAATCTCTTCTATTGATTCTCTAATTAACACTAACAACCATAAAGACAATTACAAACAAATATAGACATAAATCAAATAGATACTGTATAAACAACTGAACTTAATTTAGCTGGCCCATAGAAATCATTATGCAAGAATACCTGACATGGCACATACCCAAGTAATGGAGAATCTGAAAGATAACTATTGGAAGAGAATAATGAATCTAAAAAAGAAATTTTAATCCAAACGCAAATATGTCAAATACCTGTAAACCTACACAATGTGATGAAGGCCAAGCTTGATTATTTAATATAGAGCTCTAAATCCATACTTAGACATATTAATAAGAGTTTTATTTTACAGATGTGTTAATCATTTATAACTCCCTTAATAAGAGAGGATCAGCCCTAAACTACACAAATACTACACTAAAAATAACACTAAAAATAACACTACATACTCAAATAAACCCGTTCATGGGATAAATTAACATATTTTATTCAAAAGTGTACATAGAATGATATCAGCTATTTGTTTTCAGCTGGTGATTCTTTCTATGGTTTAAAAAATAAAAGTGCTTTATCCAATTTCAGTTGTTTAGACATGTTATGTGAGAAATGCCTCTGAAGAAATCAACATTAATATCTCCTCTCAGAATGAGGAGATCTAGGCTCTGTTTTTCCTCAGCTGCAGAAGATGGATGAAAATAGTTGTAAATTGAATAATAATTTGGACTTAATATTTTGAAGAAATTTATTCCTAGTTTGGTGGTAAAAAACAGCTAATCAGACATTTCATTTCATTTAGGCCTCTTACCATTAAGGCTATATTCATGTAATATATTGTTAAATTGCATGTTGTATTTTTACTTAACAATTTTTTTGCCATTATTTTAGCTCTCTTAAACATTGTATTATTTATGCAGAGAAAGAATACATTTTGGTACAAACCCAAGAACACCAAATGGTAAGTTCTAATGTCCAGTCAGTTCTAAGGGTAAAGCTTAGAAAACATCAGGAAAAATTGTCAGTTTTTTTTGAGATCAGTTCAGTTGTAGATGCTACACATTTTTCACATCTGCGAGAATATGAGTGATGTGGGCCTAAATTTCCTGATTTTCCCTAGTTTTACCATTTTTTGTCAAAAAAATGGCAGTCTGGACTGAGCCTGTTCAGGGACTATTTTTTCACAGTTTGCCCAACTTCCTTCTGAAAATGACATCTAATATCTATTTTCACAGCTGTAAACTGAGGTGTTTGTAGCACTTACTTATTTTTCAAGGGATAATGGATGAACTTGAAATAGAGAAAGGTACTATGCATGTTTGCTGTACTTCTGCAAACTAATGCGCGTTGAATTGGATGATTTGCTAAAATGTGTTTTGAAATGGGAATTGCGAGTATGGGAACTCTGGCTCTATCAGAATAAAATACAAAATAAATATTAGAAATTCCTTCATCTTGGTCAAAAGTTCAAGGTGTTTTGGGAAAATGGAAGTTTCCTAGGCTCTCCCTATCAAGCAGCATAACAGCAAGCAGAAAGGCTGGTGAAATGTGTGAGCAGATACATCAGTGTTGCTTCTATAAATCTGCCAGCACATAACTACAGGTTTAAACCTATTGCCTGTCGTGCACGTTGCATTTTAATGCAAAATATGTCAGCAAAATACATGCAAACAAATGTATGAAGTCAAAGCCATTATGAGTTAGCGAATACTTGTAGACCTGTAAATTAGGATCTACAAGAAAAAGAACCAATGGTTTTGCTCAGTATCTTATAAGTGCTGAAAGAACCATATGTATCTCTTATCTACCTGACTCAGTTGTTTGCATGTCTACAGGCACCCCCCATGATCAGCCAACATAAAACTGTTGTACAAATATATATGTTTTTCTCCTTAGTGCATATAGCAAATTGATGAGATGTTAGGAATGGGTTAGAGAAGGACTTCTTTGCCTTGCACTTGACAAAAATTTTCAAAAAGGATCTCCAAAAACTTTCAGATTTGGTCATTTTCTGACTCAAGATAGCATATCTTTGGAGAATGTAGAAAGATGCAAAGAGGTTGATTCCACAGTGCTGAAAGAGGCTGTGACACCATCACCAGGACGTTTGAAGTCTCTGGTCTGTGATGAACTGGGACAAGCTGGAATTTTTCTCAACTTCAAAATGAATATCTTTTTTCTACCTCCCATGGTGCATACTAGTTCACTGTAGATTTTTAGAATTGCTGGTTTTGATCCATCCTTTCCTAACAATATAATAAAATGAATCAAGTTACACCAAACATTATAAAGGTCGCACAAAACTCTCATAAGAAATAACATTTGTTGTTGCCAATTCAAACTACTTTTAAGTGGTAGTTCAGGGAATATGGCAACAACTTTTTTCAAAATAATCGAGGAAACATTGGAGCACTTCTGGTAACATTATGGTTCTATTTGAAGATGCCAGCAAATATACCACTTAGTGTTTTCCCCAATCCTCTTAAAACTCCATATTTTCAAACTTCTTAGGAAAAGGAAAAAATAATCTAACTCATAAGCAAAACCCTAAACCTAGTATTTGCCATTTTGAAATGGCTGAAGTTTTTTATTTTAAATTTTATTTGCATTCATTAAGTTGAAAAACTTAAACTAAAGGCTAAAAACTGTTTCCCTGACATTCTGCTACTGCATAATAGGCTTTGGTTTAGTTACACTACTATTTTAAAAAAATAAGCATCAAGAAAACTGCAAATCAACAGTCAAAATATTAGTAAGAGAGGATCAAAAAATCAATTTACAATATAAAGGTTCAGTACATCTATAATTCCTTAAAACCTAAAATAGGACTAGGAAAATTAAAAGCTATTGCAGGTTAGCATGGAAGGGTCAGAGTTTGATTTTTGATCTGTATTATGTCCATGGGTTTTAGTAAGGTGCATTAAAATTTATTAAAAGTGACCTGTAGCATTTTCTTTTAAAAGGTTGATGAGACCTCTGGGACTCAAAGATTCTATCATTATCAATGGTCCAACTGACTTTTTACAGCAACCTTTGACAGTACATAAATAAAGAGAAATGAATACAATTATCTCTGCTTCAGATTTGCAAAGCAAGTAGAAGCAGTTAGTGCTGGTGAATCTATTTATAGCAAATAATTTGATTTTGGATTAATTTGGCCTTCCAGCTTGCTGATAGATTTTTCTCAGATGGACTCATGTATGTGTATATATATATATATATATATATATATGATATTGCTTGCCACTGAATACTTTTGGATGAAATATGGGATTAGTCACATGGACTTCCTCCCAAGTTTACAGTCTTTACCCACATACTCCTCAGATTTTTCATGCTCAGGAAAAATTCTTTGAGTAAATAATTGTTTGTACAAGTGTTCATGCAGAACAAAATTAAAGAGATCGTGAATATTGATAGCAACAGATCTGTTTGTTTTATTCCAACAATTGCCTGCCATTTTTGTTTTGCTTCACAATATTCATTCAACTGCAATAGACAGGAATGTGGCACATTCCTTTTGTTGGCAAGACTGTGAGAATCCAGGGAAAGAAGCTTATCTGCGTCCAGAACATTTTAGGACCTTCAGCTAGGTTAAAGCTCAGTCCAGGAGGTGCAGAATCCTTCCTGTGGAATGCTGAGCACAACTCTGTCACTGGCTTTTGGGTCTATGGGTACTCAGTACCTTCCAGGAGATTCTTCATGGCAATTTGTTTTCCATTAACATTTACAGGCAATCCGAGATAGCAATGTTGTCAGAATGTGAAAGGCTTGTAAGTACTTGTTGAAAGACATATGCTAACAAGGAGTTTTCATTGGAAATAGTGGCTTCTTAGTAAAATGCAGGATTAGACCCTGGCACCACTCATTTTCAGCCAAGGTTTACCAACATGGATACAGAGAATACATCCTTCACAAAGTGGATGAGAAAATCCATTCAAACTTTATTACACAAACAACACTTTTGGACATTGGAGGCAAAGATTTGCACAGGAGGTCCTCTCAAAATTAAAAGGATTTGGTTATGGGGTAGGAAGTTGATCTCCAGTCTCTGTTCCCTTAATATCAGTGTTTCCTATAATGGCTTAATATATTTGAGACAAGCCTATCACTGCTGTGTTTAGGATAAGGAAAGAAAAAAGTGATCTATGCACATGAGACATCTCATTTCTGAGAGACATAGATGGAAAAAAAAAAATAGTATTATGAAGTCTGCTAGATGGTGTATATAAAGGTAAGTCTGTTTCTAATATTTTTGCATTAATAGAGCATATTCTTCTTCAAATATACCTATTTAACTAATTTAATTTCATTTGTAAAAATGTAGCTCTCTGAAATTGTCAGTGATATGATAAAGCTAATTAAGACATGCATGGTGTTAACAGTTTCATTAGAGGAGATAATATTGCACAAGAAAAATAAGAAATCATTATGATGAATGCCTCAACATTACATTACATGTTAATGAAGTGTAAATGATCTAATTATTTTTGAAAGAATACAGATTCGATTAAACTGTCGGAATTAAATTGGAAAGGACAGCCTATTGTACTTTTTATGTACAGACAAGTTAGCGTTAATTAGGCACAATCTACAGGAACAAATGAGGCACAACCCTCGGTGAACAATCATGTATCCGTTGCTCAAGGCAGGTTTCATAAAGAAATATATTAGGGAAAAAATTGTAAGTCAATTAAATACAGTGCTTTAGCAGTGGGAGGGAAAATGAGCAAAATCTCTGTTCCCTCCCCCTACATTTTGAGTGTTTATAGTGCAGTCACTCTGCCTGTTCTGCTCCATCACTAATTTCATAAATACTAATTCTGCTGATGAGACATTTTGATTGGTTTGCCATCTACTTTCCACAAATGATTTTCTGGAGGCAGTGTGGATTTTGGATGGAATTCTTTTTCTTTGGGCTCTGTTCTCTGCTCTGACCTAAGGTAAAATACGGATTAAATGAAGCTAGTAGGCCTTGCAGGTGAGGAAGAAAATATTATTCAACCACTGTTTCACTTCACCTGGATGCTTCTAAGGGACTGATAGTTATCATGAGAAATTTAGCCTAAATCAGACCTAATTTTAGTTTCTCTATGCTACCTTAGGCTACATTTTCTCCCTGTTTCAAGACCCCTCTAAGGACCCACATGCAACTGCAGACCCGGCATTAAAATGTTTTGAGGGAACAAAATATCTCTTTGATTAGCTCAAGCTGATTCAAAAGTCCTGGAGAATCTGGATAGATTGGCAAGGTTCTTGTATAGCTGGGTGTTTCATTCCAGTGACATTAAGCTTCAAGGTTTTCCAGCCTTGTACATTTAAGAAGTGGAGGCACACCAGCCTACTGACTCAGTCTAGTCAAGGGAGATCTGAAAAGAAAAAATTAACCTGCTGATGTTGTTATTAGTCAACTACCCACAAAATTCAGCTGACCCCCACAAAACCCAAGTGCAGAAAGCAGAGCTGAACAAGTTGCTATTGCACATGAACTGATGTTGCTGTATGCATTGTTACCTGTACAACTTGTTTGTAGGGGAGTTGTAGTTTATTGACTGAGATTTTCCCAGTGTGCAGAAAAGAAATCATAACCCTACCTATCCTTATCCTCACACTCTCCCTCTCCTTCCCCTCCTCTTTTTTTAAGTGAATCTCCTTTTTCAAGGTTTACACACAAAGCAATATTCATAATCCACATAGTTTACAAAGCATCTTGTGACAAGGAGTTCCATAGCTCAACAAACTACATTTTTTTTAGTAGTCACTTGCATGCACACACCCATGTGACATACGCTAGAAGTTCCTTCTTGCCAAAGGTTATTCAGAATAACTTTACTCCAAAAATTTATATAACGCAAAGGATATTATATGATTTAACATACTATTATTCAGGAATTTTATTTTTATATAAAACATCCAATAAAAATGGAAAATTAGTTATTATACTTGTTCCTGATTTTTCAGCTGGGTTTTACTGCTGAGAAAAGATGAGGAGGTCCTTCTTCCTTTTTGCCTAGGCTACCAAGAGACCACTGGACAGCTGCTGATGATCTGGTGCACATCCACCTATTTTGCAATATCCAAGAATACATGTTTTATGGAAGAAGACCACCATGCAGACCCAGATGGACCACCCCTTTCCAGTTGTGTGTATGAGTGGCAAAGCACACTGGTGTGCTGAGACGTCATTCTGAACAGATCAGATGCATCTTGTGGCTCTGGGCTCTGCTTGCCATGTCAAGGCTAATCTCCTCAACCTGACTACATAAATAGAGGCAGGACCAAACTTTCTGCAGTTAAAATTCCGCAGTGTTAATGACTGTTTCCATCTGGTTTCAGTTATTCCATAAAATAAGAAGCATAATAAATTCCATAAAATAAAATGCACCTAAAAGCATAATCATGGATAAAAACTTACAGGCTGGGTAGCAGATGTCTTTGTTGGAACCCTCATAGTAAATATATATATATATAAAATTTGTGCCATAAAACATAAAATATGGTATTTTTCCAGGATCAAATAAAGATATTGATGATTATTCTCTTGTTACCCCATGTAGATTAAGAGGATAATCAATTTCAGCTAATAATTGTCAATCTTGTGTACTGTATAGTTCCATGTCAGCTTTTTAAAATTGCTTTTGCCCATAATTATTTCTTCTCTCTATTGTGTGTAGCACAGCAGAAAGCTATTCATGTCCTAAGGTTTGATATGCAATAGTTAACCACAATATTTTTCTCACAGCTCCTACTCAGTCCACCCAAATGACAAATGATATCCTTTTATTAATAGAGCACTGCACAGACAGATTAGGGGATCACTTCCAGAGTGCAATACTTCAGGAAGGACTAACAACATCCATGCAATTGGTGGAAAACAAGCCACAAAACAAGGGTTAGATCTATGGTTCAGTGTAAACCAAGGAAATCAGCCTTCACACACCAGTTCTGAGACCACAGAAGGGCCACAGCCCTTTGCTCAGCGTTAGGAGGCAGATGGATTTAATCTGTTGTTTTCCTTTTACAAGCTGTCCTGGATCACACAGAGCTGAGGAGTACCTGGTACCTTTGTACCAGAATCCTATGGCACTGGAGGTGATTTCCTGTAGACTCTGCCTTTCAGGCAATGGTATCATCCAGTCTTACATGTCATCATGCCACCATGAAGGTGGATACCAAAACAAAGTTTGACTCTCTACCCATTACAACAGCAGAATTCTGTTCCACTACAGCCTCACTTCTCTGGTGTCTATGTCATCTGTTAATTTCTGTTGTAAATGTACTCATAGGTGGGATATGCCCACTGGTTCTGTGTCAACACTGTCCTTAAGCTTTAAGGACTTTTCTCCTGCTAGTGTTTACCTTTCTGTTCCATTTACAGAGACAATAATTTCCCTGCCCAGCTTAGTTTTGCCTGTCTAAACATAGTTGGTTCTTCCATCTCTTTTCCTTAAGTGGGAATCTCCATTCTCCCAGTGACATAATGATCCTTCCCAGAACATCTCCTAGTCTGAGCACATTTGTTTCAGACAGGGGAGGTAACAACTGAACACAGCATTCTTGGTGAAGTCTTGCTGATACAATAAGAACCTTGAATAATATTTCTAAATTTATTAACTTTGATTTTCCATTGACCTTTCTCATATCTAGTTTTAAACTTCTGTTAGGTTGGGTTCTGTTAGGTTCCCCAGAATGATGCAAGAAAAGGATCAGATCAGAGATAAAAAAAACCAAAGCTACAAAAGCACCTAACATGATTATTGTCTGGATGTTAAAATCTTAAAATCAACAGCTCCTACTGTGCTTTGCTATATGCTAATGTGGATGCAGTGTAAGACCTGAAAACTTTGGCATCTGAGATTATGCTACACTTTCGACTACTAGTTTCTAGTCTGCTAGTTGCTGTAAAGCTCCTGCCCCATTCATCCTCATATTCTGCTGAAAATGTATAGATACTGTAATAAACCTTCATTTAAAATATTTAATTCTTACTCTTTCATTTTCTCATGTATTGTTGTCGTAATGGTAATCAAATTTATTGTCATAGTTATTTGATATATAATATGGGCCGACTCAAAAGAGTAAACTACATTTTTCAGATTGATTTTATTAATCCAACGCATTCATTAATTCCCTGGATGAAACATAATATGTTAACTAAGCATTTATTTTATAAATATACAAATAAAATACTAAAAAAAACATTACTCAAAACTACTTACAATATCAGGATTCATCCAACAGCTTTTAAAACACTTAAAACATTTTATAATTTGATACAAATAATTAAACATTAATATAATCCAACATTTTCAGGTTCCTAAGGGAGTATCATATATCTGGGAGGACAAGTTGAGACCAACAATACCATAAACCTTATGCACATTGAAATGAAGAATAAAATGCTTTACTTTTTTTTTCATGTAGTGCTGTAAAAAATCTAGTAGCATTAAGTCAACAATATATACAGCTATTCAAACAGAGCTGTGAAAAGTCCTATACGTATTAGTTTCAGGCTACTAACAGAGACTTCTGACAATTTAAGAAATAGTTAATATTCTACTTTCATATACCTGCCCACAACTTGATTTCAAATGAATGGTGTGAATATGCTAAATGTAACAGTGAAAATTAATTTGACATCTTCTAGATATTGTCTTTATTCAATGCAACATTTTTGAAGAGACCCAAACAGTCTATTATTGCATTTAGATTAATTGTCAAATATGGCTTGTTTAATAGCAATGAAAATTGTAGAATTGGATATACAAGACTTCACACATGCTTATGAAATAACTTGCTATATGAAATCAGGTCCTGCTAGACATCTCATCTCCTTATATATTTTATGATGCTTAATTTAATAGGAGTACTCAGATTTCCTAGGTGATTTGAGGCTTCTCCATTGTCTAAGATTTGTTTTATTGGAAGTTTGTACATTCCATAGCTGAAAGCCATGTTTCCTGAAAAAATGGGAGATAACTTTAAAGCAGACTGAAAGAACCTACAGAGTAGAATCTGAAGGGAGGGAACTGCAATAAATATGTATCTTTTGCTCACAAATATTTATACAAGCATCAGGTTTCTTCACCCAGAGTAACTTTTTTGCAGCACTTTTGTATTCTAAGATTTCCCTTTAATGAGACATGGAATCCATAAGCACCACTGGATGTGATACGGAAGCATCAGCCACTTAATGAATTGCAGTGTATTTGATTAAACTATATGAGTAATTTGCATGTAGTAGGAAGTAATGACCATCCCATTTGATGTACATTAGTGTTCCAATTTCTCCTCACTGCCTCTATTTTCTCTGCAGTAAAAGCCCAGACACATTTTGCAGGCAACCAACTTGCTTTCCTACCACATTTGTCAAAAGAGCCAAACTCCTGCAGGCCCTTTGCTAGAATGGACAATTTCAGGAGCTATAGTGACAATGAATAAAGAGGTCAAAGTACTTGACTGGATTTATGGTACATTAAGAGACTGCTGCAGCCATGGTGGTGGAATTAGGGCAGCCATTTAACTCAGCTACAGGGACCAAGATCCCAAGGTGAACATTTGTGGTGAGTTGCAAAGTGTCTACAAAATATCTCTACAATCCACATGCTGTAATCTTTCTCAGCTTGGAGACTTCTAATAGGGTTAGTAGTAAAACTCTAATAAGATGATGGCCCTATATGGTATGTACTTTGAATCCCTTGAGAGCTTTTTACTTATCTGTAAGACATTCCCGCAAGTTTAATTTTGAAAACCTCCACTGTGGTAATGATTCCTCATGAACTATGATACTATTATATATACTCTGTAAGCTTTTAATATACCAGTCTCCACCTAAATGGATTTTCTCAATGGAAAACAGATTTATTTTTAACTTTATGACTTCTTATACTGTAATTTGATAACTATAATGCCAATAGGTTAATCATATTGATGAAGTACCCAGAGAGACTGTATTTAACACCGCTTACCCTGTGGAAAAGTAACCTGATTTACTGGAAACCTTTTCACCTTTAGTGGCAGGGGAATAACTGCTAGTTTGGCCCTGTGTTCAAACATATAATTCCATAGGCTGGCATGTAACCCAAAGGCAATATTACCACTGAAGGATTGATCTGAATTAACAAGCTTTAAAAAGGGGGAGGGGAGAGAGAGAGAGTACATGGAGAGGGAAAAGCAGGGAGAGACAAAGAGAGACTTCTATGGCAGGCGAGTACACACTTGGTATCATTCTTTGTCTATGAAATTCTCTTTCAGATTCTTGTTTGGGCAAATTATTTCTGCTATGGAATCAAGATAATTGCTAGCTCCTTTGTAAGTTTTCTGAACTCACATGGTGGATATTAGCTGAGATTTTTATTTGTAAAGACCTGCACAAGATGAATGAAATGTTACTTAGTGCATATATGTAGACTAACAAACAATTTCCTTCAGGAAAATAAAGGATCACTAGTAAATTTCTTTCTTCTGAAACATACAGCTGCAACCAATTTGTTCAGTAGTTTTACCGTGTTTCTGGAGAATTTGCAGAGATCAAACAGAATGCAAAGGTGGCCTTCATTGCATCAGTCCCCTGTCTGTCTATGAATGCATGTCCTTGCAGCAGATGTCTTCTTAAACCCAACACTGCTCTTCAGTGTGCCCGTGCTCACCAAAATACATGATTACAGGAGCTGTAATACCTGCAGACTACCAGCCACTGGATTATAGGATTGCCAGTACCTGAAAAGGATAGTCTGGAGTATCTCCCTCCTTGAGGCAAATAGTACTTCAAAATGAATATTCTTTTCATTACCTAAGAAATACTTTCCTTGGGAGACAGCCATCCTTGTAACACAGCTCGCACCACTGAATTTTCAGGCATTGGTTAAATATGTACTCTATTAAATAATACTAAATAACTTGGGCTGAAATCATGGGTATAACAGAAAGAGTGAAGCAAATTATATTAAGTATTTTAAGTTAATTTATTTTAAAAAACTGTTCTTAAGCTGCTTCTGTGTCTCATCTTTGTCTTTTGATAAGAAAATGAAAATCAACACAAATAAGAGAACAGACAACATGGACATTATTGTTCAGAGGTGTACCAGACAGCTAGCTTATAGGGCTCTCCCTGTGATGGTGGGAATGCAGGCAGCATGATAACTGGAGTGACACTGCGGATGCTCAGCACTACAGTGGTGTGGTCTGGGGTCCTCATAAGGAATTAAACCTCACACCATGCTGAACTCTACTTGATACAAGCTGTAATGCTTTAGTTTGAGGCTTACTGAAGATTCAAAGGAGGCAACCTGGACTGGAGAATGATAGGGATGTAAGGAGTTAACTTTTTTAAGCAGGTAGGCAAGAACAGTTTATAGTGCTGACGGATGGCTAAATGCCATAGCACCACTCTTGATTTATTTGCTTCTCTTATGCAGCCTTGAATTTCAGAGGGAGACAAGAGGCTTAATTTAGCTAAAGGAAGAGTACATTTGGGACTTCTACAGCTCAGTTGTTTCCTCGATCTGCAGAAAAAGGCAGAGGAGCTGTGGGGGGCAGCATTGTCAAGTGCACCCACCAGTGCTATCAGTGAAATTTTTATTTCAGCATAATTGAAAGAAGACAATTATGACTCATTCAGTTAAATATAAGATATGGAAAGGACAACGTAAATACATGGAAATAATAATGTTGTATTGCATTTCAGATGGAAGAAGACAGCTGATCTACTGTTAACACTTATGATATGAATTATAAATTTTGCAACAGTTGACACTCCTTTAGTAGCTTCTGTTATGGAAGTAATGCAAAAACACAGGGGAATTTCTGTTTTGTTTCATCTGTAGCAGCTTTGCAGATTTATTATGAAAATGAACTTGGAAAATGTGAGCCTTGCAGAAGGCAAATAATAAAAGAAATGAGGGAATTGATTTATTTTCCAAATCTTAGTACTGCTACTTCAGCCCCAGAATTCTGAAATTTGGCCATGCAAATTTTTGGGTATGGACAGGCATTGTGTAGATAAAGAAAAGAAGACACAGGTAGATGTAACACACTTGAAGCCAGCAAGGATATTTTAATATAACAAAACATTTGAGGAATACATCAGGCCTGGAGACCCTGGTCCTGTATGTGCTGTCCACTGTACCAAATATTATTCTCAAGGTAAAAAACTAGTTTCTTCCAAGATTTTACCATCTAACTGTACAACAAGAATCTAAGAGGTTGATGTAAGCAACAAAATGGGATGTGAAGCACAAATTAATGCTGAGGAAGTCATGGGCAGTATAAGCAACCATGGTCCAGCATGACTGTCAGGCGCCTAATTCTTAGGGTGTTGGAATTTTACTCTGAGTTGCATCAGCTCTGCTTTTGTCACAGCTCCTCTTTCCTGACTCCTTTTGATTTTTTCAATTAATGAACTGCAATCCTTGCTGTACTTCAGGGGAAACAAGCAAGAGTATATGTAAAATATATTTGGAAGTGGATTTGCAGTACTACTCGAGCTCTCACTGAGTTGAGTCCTTCATCAGAAGCTAATTCGGAGAAGTGATTACTATGCATGTCCATTGGGGCCCTCAACATTGACCTATTCTTAATAATTAGTAGTAACAAAAGCAATATGTACTAGAAAAGAACAGAATTCTACTTGCATAATATATTAAGGTTTTCTTTTTCTAAACTAGCTTCAGATCCACATTTAAAAAAAAAATAAAATTGATGGGGTAAAAGGCAATATATATTTCTGATGAGTCTAAATATGATTCAGTTTTAACCTGGTGGCAGATAGGCACTGACAGTTTCATGCTTTTTCTGCCTGTTCTACAATTTTCCTTTTGAAACTCCTGGTATTGCCTCTGCTATTTGCCAATATCAGTTCCCAAATTGCAGAGAACTTTAGGGTAAACAGCACACCCCAAGGGTAAGTCAGGACACACCAGAGATGAGAATCACCTTTTTTAGATGTCTCAGGATGAACCTGAGTTCCTTTTCCAGTGTTTGGATTCAGTATCATGGTTTCAGCCAGCAGCCCCTGCTCAGTCCACAAGGCTACCCTGTTCTGTCTCTCAGTGATAACAGACATACTCAGCGTGCAAGGATGAACTTCCTCCTCTTCTGATTTCTAAGGAAGCAGAGAGTGGTTTTCATTCTGCTGAGTTTTTCTTTAAAAACTAGTAATGTATGAGAAACAGGTTTAAAAAGGACTAGTGTTAATGGGGAATATAATGTCTGAAGCTGTGTTATTTTTAAGGATGGAAAAAGTGAACTGATAATGGCAAAGGTGAAAGAGGGAAGAATAAAATCTGTCTCAGGGTGAAAGGGCAGAAATATACAAAGGCACAAGTTTTCAGAAATCTCTGAATTAATCCTCTATGTCCAGTGCAATGAAGGCTGGTAAGTGTAAGCTTTTGCCACTATTAGCGAATGAGTGACCAGGCAGGTCTGCACTTTACTGTCACTGTGTTTCTCTAGAATCTCTGCTCTAGAAATGAGCCTTTCAATACAGAAATTGGATGTGAAACTTGAGGTTTTATTGCAGGTGTAATAAAAGAATAGTAAAAACCCAGAAACATATGACCCAGAATTACTGGTAATATACTTAGAGAAGTACTTTAAGAAGTGTTTAATTCACTGTTTGACTGGTACTTGTGAAAGCGGATTTTTTTCTAAAAAGGAGGAAATGTCCTGTGTTAAATTGCTCCATCCCTGCTGTGCTGATGGATACCTTGTCTCGCTATTGACTGTAGTGGTTGTAGCTCTAGAATAGGGCTTGCCAAACTATTTACAGTGAAATTAAAAATCCCAAAAAATTCAAACACTTTGAATCCCATTTCAGCTTTATGAAATGGACTTATTTCACTCATAACAAAGTATTATTTATCTTTTAACCTTTGAAATTAATACCTAAACCCAAGTGAAAGCTATGTGACACTCACAGGCTTCAGGACTCTTGCAGGTGTGTGCTTTTCAGTGTGAGATATCTGGTGTTCTAAAATGCAAAATTTCATTTAAATTTCAAGTATTTTAACAGTTAATGCAGTGATTTCAGTCCTAGTGTTCAAGGACCAATTAATTCAAAATAAGGTTTGTTAAATTGAATCTGTGCCACAATACCAATTGTATTCCATAGCATTTCATAGATACTTTTGTCTTCTGGATAGCAGACAAGTTTGCTTCCTTGAGTTGCCTGCCATATTTGATTTTATAGCTTGTTTATGTGCAGATGCAGACAGGTGTTAGGGATATCAACCATTTGGGTAAGTCACAGGTTTCAGGAAATCTTGTGACCTGGTCTTAAGCTAAAAGTACAGAAAGTGAAAAAGAGACAGGAAGAGGACATAACACCACATCAAAAATGGTTTGTCAACAGCAGGCTTGTGGAAAAGCTCAGTCCTAAAGATGGGCTTGAAAAGTTACAAGGTTTTGTTGAAGAGCATCTATTGTGTGAACACAAAAGGAAAAGGAGTAGAAGAACCATATGGAGAAGGTGCAAAACCACAGTAGAACAGCAGATGAAAATATCACAGTGCAATTATTCTGAAACAAAGGTGTACTGTAACCCAGTAATGAAGTATAGCTCAATAAGAAATGGTTGATGTTGCCTCTAGAGAAATTTCATCCCATACTGTTGCCCTATATTCTTTGAGTTCAACCAAATAATCTTTCTTTCATAAGATGTGCATAGATAGCTATAGATAGTGCTCCAGTGGCATCATGGTGAACACCCATGTGGTTTGTTGGAACTGTATGAGATTTCCATGCTACATTTAATATGGTTGAGTAAGTGGATTCAATGTAATTAACTTTGGAAAGCATTTAAGGCATTATATAGTACTTGACAGTATATGATGAGGAGCATACATAATTTCCTCATTGGCTTATGGAGAGCAAGCCCCACTTACTGCCGTGGCTGCTGTCCTGTCAGATGGTATTTCAGTACCATCCACACAGGGGGAGTTATGCCAGCTGTGATGTTGAAATCCTCTTGGCAATCTGGACTTAAAGGGCAAGAGTGGTAGTGTTTTAGCACATCACCTTTTTCAACTGGAGACACTTATTCCCACTAATAATAACGGCACAGAGGCCATCCCATTACTAAAACTGAGACAGGCAGCATTCTACACTGGTACAACAGCTATCCAGCTAGATATCGGTTCTAGAGAATGCTCATGTTGAAAAAGAGATCCACTAAACACAAGCATATTCATGTTTCAATCTTTGCTCAATAATAGTTTTATCCACTTATTATGAGTCATGGATGGCTCTTCAAAGGACTCTGCTATTACTTGTAAATATCTAGAACACATTTCTCAGGGAAAATATTTATTGGTGCCTCTTTTATCGGAAATGTCACTAGAATAAAATAATTTTCCACTACATGAGTTGGCTAAAATACAGGCATCATGACAGAAGCCAATAATTCAATGTAAGATATTGATGGTCACACACGCCGCTTTCCATTTTGAAAAGCAGCATCATTCTGTGAGGTGCATGAACAGCCCATCCATCATTCCTAGCACATTAGGGATCCCTGCTATGTCACAGAATCTCTTTTTGATGTGCTATCACTGTTGTTGGCTACATAGCAAATTACTATATTTAGTGTACTGCCTAACCAAATCAGCTGTTGCCGGTGTGAAAATTGGAATGTTATTTCCTCTTCAATCCCTGCTAGGTTACAGCTAAATGTCTGGAGAGCACAACTGACAGAACAAAACAATTGCCCAGCATAACAGTACAGAACATGAACACTGAGATACATAAAGACCCACATGATGTGCTCCACAAGTTAACACACACTTAATTGCCTTTTAATTTCCTACTGAGTTTTCAGGTGTATCCAGCAGTGCCACTTGCAGCGTCTTATGAAGGCCACTCTAGAAGAAACAGCTATGCTCATAAGCACACCACTTTTATTCTGAAATTGCCTTTACTTCTCTTTTTCTCCATTTTGCTAACGATGGCTCCAGCTATCTACTGCATTTGATTTGTGTTCTGGCATCCTCTCACTGAACCACAATAATCAATTTTTCTCACTCAAATGAAGTGGCTACTTATCTAACAGACTTAAATGAGCTTATTCCAAATGGAAGCATCTGTTCTGATTCAGGCACAATGGTTCTGATTTATCAGAACTGTTCAGCTATCCTTACCTTTACATTTTTATAAGCACATATATTAACCCAGTTCCTCCATTCTCCTCATGCCACACTCTTTACAGCTGTTCAGCAAGTACAGGTACAACTTGAGCTTCTGGCACTCTTCTTGGACTGGATGTTCTTCCAGTTCACTAAACAAGCAACACCTCTCTGCCAATCACTGCAAGGACATGTTGCAGCAGGAAAAAGCCAGCTAAACATGGTGGAAACCTGCAGATAGGAGACACCATGGAGGGAAGAGACCCTAACCTCCCTAACCTTATTATACATGCTTAACATGGATACCAATAACTAATGAACTGACATGTGATTGGATGCAGCAGAACTTGCTCCTTTTCTCTATCTCAATATGTTTCTTATGCTTACCTTTATTAGAATTGGTTGACTTTTTTTTTTTTTACAGTGGTCTGTTTCTATTTCAGAAAAGATGGAAGTTTCATCAAAGACTAATTTTGAGGTAGGTTAAGTAATTAACTTCCTGAAGGTGTTATAAATGTCTTTGTAGAAGATTTGTAAGAAGATTAAGAACTGAATCAAAGATGTATTTAATTAAAAAATCTCCAATGAAAATATTCAGTAAATGCCTTGCATGAAATTATTTGAGGGAAAAGATTTCCTCATGCAACCCTAATACAGACATCTTGTTTTTTATTTCTCACCCGTCTGTTCTTTTCTGCTGGTGAAAAGGAAAAAAAAATTATAGTGATTTTAAAATGTAGATTTCTATTTAGCTGCTGAGTACTTCTGCTCATTAAATTCGCAGAGGGATAAAGTCAGAAACATATTTTCATTTTAATGTTTCTCTTCTTTACCCTTTCTTTAATTGTTTCATTTGAAAAACTATGGCAGCCTTTGGTATTCAAACTCCAAGTCTTGCAGAAGAATCCTACAGCTGATGAATACTGGATGAATACATGCAATGCTAGAAGTTATTAATTTGGGCACAAAGAATATGCCCAATCCAGCAAACTTTTGTGTTACAAGATATATTTCAAATTGAGTTCTGCTGAAAATTGTGCTGTTGAGCCCTTTTTATCTACATAAAGTGACAGACTATCCATAAAAGTTACTTAAAACTTTCTAGGACAACAGAAACAAGGAGATAAATCTCAAGTCACTGGAGCACTTATTTATTTACTACTTTTGCATATAAATAATAGAAATGAAGAGAAGAAAAGTAACATAGTCCTGGAGGTCTGCAATGAAAACTTTCCTGTCCATCTGAAGTCATATAGGAGTCAAAGAGTCTTGGCCCTTCATTAAATTGTACCAGAATAAGAAAGGGATTGAATTAGTGCTTCTTCATTATTGAATCCCCAAAGATTTACACTACAGTGCATGTAAGGCACAGCTGGTTTCTTCTGTTAGTCAACAGCTAAGGAACATAGACATTATGAAGCACAGTTTCCAATCCATTTGTAAGGCATAAGAGTATGAGAAATCTTTATTTGGGTAAGAAAAACCCCAGATGTTTAAGGACTTCACTCTTTTCCTTTTACAGCATGATTAACCTGTGTCTTTTAGCTCCCATGGCACAGAGCTAACCAGAAAGACCACAAAACATGAACTGAGCCACTAAGGGCATGGCAACTTTAGAGGTACTTCATTTATACAGTGCTCTTCACGCTGAGGCTGTGTTTCCCTGTGTTTCTTTTCTTTTCCACATGGAGCAGCACCAAACAAACACCTGAAAGACTGCACGATTGGCCAGGGTGAAACAGAGGTTCATGCAGGCTGTGCCTTTTCTCTAGTTGTACTGTGACCTTCAGGGTGCTTTGGGGTAATGCTCTGCGTTTTTTTGCACAGGGAAACGATGTTTCCAAATAAGCAGGGAATATGACTCATAATCTTCATGCAAGTACAGTGCTCTCTGGGTTTAGGAGACATACAGTAATGTGAATTGAGGAATGAAATGGAAAAAACTCAAATATTACTTCCTCAAATACATATTCTTCCTCTCCTAGTGTATGTCTTTATTCCTAGAGAGTGCTATGATACAGCATGAGAGAGCAGGGATAAGGAAAGGACAGAAAATATGTGGGAGTGTCTGATCCACCACAGGTTAGCAATGATTTTCTTTTCCTCACCCAAAGGGAGACAAAAACCTGAAAAACATGAAAAATTATACCAGATTTTGACACAAGAGGTACCAGATGTTTAGAAGAATGAAAAAAATAAGGCAGCAAGACAAAAAATTAATTGATGCATCTACCTACTTTATTTTTCAAGCACTCTGCTAATTATTTTAGTGTATGAACAAATTTTTAACCCCCCGAAATGAAGAATCCTACACAGGTTTGTTCCTCCTGATTCCTTTGTTTTCCAAATGCACATTTTCTTTCATTAGGCATACACTTTTCATTATAACATATACAGAAACGAACACTGTCCAGAGATATTATCTTAATCCTCAGGTCAGCTCTGCTATGTTTTTTCTTCAGGGATTATTTTCCTGAAGAAATTTTTCTGTAATACCATGCTGATATGGCTACCTGTGTTAGGTTCAAAAACTTGTTTTGTTTCTCTCTCAATGTCAGCTTCTGTCAGGATGCAACAGTTCTGCTTTTCCTCCCTCTTTTACCTTTCTTGTGAAAAAGAGAGATAGCACTTTATTTTGTCACTGTTTTTTTTTGGTTTTGTTTTTTTGTTTTGGGTTGTTGTTTTTTTCTTTTTGAGGATAATACATCAAAAATTGGAGAATACTTATTTTCTTCAACCTCTAAGCATATTCAAAGTAAATAAACTATCAGTGCAGCAAAATTATAATTTACACTACTCCAACAATATTTAGTTACAGATTTGCTGCTGTACAACAGGAAAAGAAGACACTTGTTTATACTGCCGGTCACCCCTGTGAAAACAACATGCAGAGGGTAGAAAAAGGTTTCTACAGCTATGACTGTGGGATCACAGCCCTACCCAGGCCATAACACTGCCAACACTCACATTCCCTTAAACGGAATATTCTTCCATTGGGCTTTTTTTTTTTATTTTGCCTCTTCTCTTTACATCTCCCTTATATCTTCCTAAATTTTAACTATCCCATGAGTAAAGTCAGATTTGACAAGTGAATGAAAAAGAAAAATTTTGACCCCTGAGTTCATTCCTCTTTTCAAAAAGATAGCATTGCTGGGTAACCAGACTTGTTGTATGCGCAGTAGTACTGAATAAACATGGGTATTCTGACTTCTGTTAATGAATTTTGCAGTATTTGCCCTAAATTCCCTTTGGAAAAGGAAGGCATTTCCCCATGCAACCCCACATGAAAGTTATTCAAATCCTTATTTTTGTAACTGTACATATCTGAAAAAATCCACTTGCATGATAATATTATAATAGATGAAACTCGATATGAGATAATAATAATACTAGTTTTTAAAAAACTTCACATATCCAGCATGCTGACAGTATTAATGCTACTGGGTATGTGGGAAGTGTCTGTATGTACACCATCAAAATTTCCTGGTTCCTGCATCTGCAAAAACACTCAGAGCACCAAATCAGGAAGTGCTGCCAAACTGTAAATGGCAGAGCAGAGGAATGAACACAGAGCTGTGCAGAAGAGGCATGTGATGCAGAGCACTACAGAGATGTATTGGTTACACTACAATGGCAACTGTCCTGACCTGAGGTTGTGCGAGAAAATAACTTGACGTCCTGAAAGTCACAGTTCGGTTGAAAAAAACGTGGTAAAGTTTCAAGCAGCCCTCCCAGATCACTTCTGATAGGATTTTAGAAGGTTTATTGAATCATCTTTCTTCTTTATTTTCTTGATTTGCTTTATCCTACTTGCTCTCTCCTATCCATAAGTTATCATTTTAAGAAGGGAAATAAAGATATTTTCAAGCAAGAAATAAAGAAAATCTCCTACTTTTGCAAAAGCTAAAGTGGAACTTTAACTGATGGGACTAAAGGGATACTATCAAGAACTGGGAAATTCTTAAAAATGACACCAATGCAGACTAGGCTGCTTTGTCTGGTTCAACATTGTGAAACATTGCTGATTTTCACTTCTTAGGTTTGATTGAATTTTCTCAAAAAATGCTTCATATGTTTTTTGATACTTGAAGAGGATTTCCAGCAGTTACCTCAATAATATAAAATGATTGTTTACCTTCTGTAATAGCTCCAAAAAGATTCTGGT
This sequence comes from Poecile atricapillus, assembly GCF_030490865.1. Classification (NCBI taxonomy): domain Eukaryota; kingdom Metazoa; phylum Chordata; class Aves; order Passeriformes; family Paridae; genus Poecile; species Poecile atricapillus. Next base: position 58,947,869 of record NC_081250.1, read on the forward strand.
CTCAGAAGAGCACAGGTATGACTGTGAAAATTATTATATAACCATAAATTGCCCTAGACATGCACATTTTTAGCAATACACCAATCTACTTTTATGCCTCTGAAGGAGAAGGCTGTTCTTATTTTGGTGGAAGAAGATGTTAGATTAAAAAAAACAACAACAAAAAACAAACTACTCCAGAATCACAAAAGTGTAGGCTGAAATGCAGCAGAGAAGCCATTGAGGATGATGTTACCTTTCCAGGAACTTCTAGGAAGTTCTATAGTTTTGGAAGCCCTTTTAGAGAATTGTACCCAACAAAATATAAAAATGGTTGAATATGCAGCTACTTGTGACATCTCGTCTGTCTGTTTGTGAAATGGGTTATAACTTAGCCCACTTAGGGAGGTCTGAATCCCAAGGACTGGGGACTGGGAGATTGCAGCCTGTACCAAGTTGCAGAATCACAGAATCACAGAATGACCAGATTGGAAGAGACCTTCAAGATCATCCAGTCCAACCCATGCCCTAACACCTCAACTTAACCATGGCACCGAGTGGTGCATGGCATCCAGTCTTTTTTTAAACACATCCAGGGATGGTGACCACCACCTCCCCAGGAAGACAATTCCAGTACTTTGTCACTCTTTCTGTAAAATCTTTTTCCTAATATCCAACCTATATTTCCCTTGGCACAGCTTGAGACTGTGTCCTCTCCTTCTGTCAGTTGCTGGCTGGTGAAAGAGATCGACCCTCACCTGACTATGACCACCTTTCAGGCAGTTGTAGAGAGTGATAAGGTCACCCCCTGAATCTTCTTTTCTGGTCCTGCTGGCCACACTATTCCTGAAATAAGCCAGGATACCATTGGCCTTGACCCCCAGGTCACACTGCTGGCTCATGCCCAGCCGGCTGTCACCAGTACCCCCAGTCCCTTTCTGTCTGGGCACTATCCAGCCACACCATCTCTAGCCTACAACACTGCAGGGAATCATTGTGGCCAAAATGCAGGACTTGCCACTTGGACTTGTTAAATATCATCTTGGTTTATCCATCCCACTGTTCCAGGTCTCTCTGCAGAGCCCTCCTACCTTCCAACAGATCAACACGCTCCCAGCTTAGAAGACCAGCTACAGAGCCAGTTGGTGATCTGCTGAAAGGGAGCAATCATTGGTGAAGGTTTTGGTTCTACAAAGTACAGGAGAGAGGGTAGCAATGCTTTGTAAGAATTTGTCATCTGGTCTTTTTCTCCTTATGCAGAGAAACATCACAGCTTCTACCATATTTACAATTGTCTCATACTGTGGAGAAGACAGTATTCACCCTAAAGTAAATAAGGGCCTGCATTAACAATCAAAATCATGCCAATTTTACAATGATTTACACATTAAATACTTTAAAGATAAAAAAGCAACTAAGCCTATTGATGGTACAAATATTGAATGACATTAATGCTCCTGACATATCCATTTTTTTTCCAATAATTCACCACTGGTAAAAGTAAAAAGGTAGGGTCTAATTAGATCTTGCTCCTGTGTGCAAAGGAAGCTGAAAAGGCTTTGTTTCAAACTACTTGTATATGGTTCTCTTCTCACACCCTTGAGAAATGTAGTTTTGAGAACTGCAGCTGAAGTTCCTCATGTCCTTTGCTACTAGCTGGAAGATCAGCCTGCACTGCACAATGGATTTTGTCTTTTGCATAAAGCTTACACCACTGTTTGCCTGGGAAATTAATTTATTAGAAGGTACTAAGGCAGAAGGTTTTCAAACTACCATTAAACTGCTAAGACACACAGATATTCCCAAACCAACAATTTTTAATTTAATATAGAGTCTTGATCTAGGATCAAAAGCTTTTGCTTTCCAAGTGTTTGGTTTTCACACAAAATAGTAGATTTCTTGACAGAAAAAGATATTCTCCCAGTGAAAATTGTCAAGTAGTGAAACAATTTTTCAACCTCAAAATAAAACATGCCCTCAAATTTCTAATAAAACTGTAATCAACAGCAATGTGTCTTTCCCAGCACATTCACCTTGGTCTAGCTTAAGGGACACTATTACAGAGTTGAATTCCTTCTAGATAAGATATCTGAGGAAGTTGTGGACCAGGCTCTGTAACTTGCCCTCTCTTTTTCCTCCTTCCTTTCTTCAAAGACCTACTGGGAATGCAGAGAATGCAGTTGTCTGCACCTTACAGTTTTGCTGAATGGTGGTAGAACCGCTTTGGCTCTCCTAGCAAGAGACGTAATAGGACCGGGGGACAGAGCTGGGACTTTCTGACTGCCTTGCTTTCCTGATAGCTCTTGCGAATCTGGCTGGAGCCGCAGTACATTGCTTGCTAAGGTGAAATTCTGGCTCCATGAAAGCAAATGGCAAAATTCCAGTAACTTCACTCCAGCCAGGATTTCATCCTGTGCATCTAGCCCACAGCTTAGTAGAGAGCAACTTTACCTATGCCAGTGCGTGTCCTCCCCATCCCAATCAGATGTTTAACATGTAGTACCTGGGATTTCCTTCTGCTGCTGTGTTTGTTATCAGAAACACTTCAGTATTTTGGCAGCTGGGATCAGTTTTGCTTCTAGTTTACTGCTTAGCAGCCAACCTGAGCCTGTCAGAAAGGTGTGTTTTATTAGGATTTTGTAACTAGGTACACCTTGTGATTTAACATTAGTCTGGTCATTTGGGTCAATGTTCACACACAAACCTACACCCATCAAAGAGTGCATCCCAAAGTTCATCCCTTGTAGATCAGGTCGCAGGTTGCTACCTCCCCACCCCAGAAATGACAAACACCATTGCACAGCACCATGCTCAAAAATGATGATGCAAGGGTAAAAGAAGAACAAGAACTTGATCAGAGCTAAGCACAAGAAGTATGTTATCAAGGCCACAAACTCCCAAATAGCTTTGAAATGAAGTTTCCTAAAGTCATTAAAGACTAAAGTACCCAGAGCTTCTTTTGTTGGAGTTCTGAATTAAAAAGAAAAGAAAAGAAAAAAACAAAACAAAAACCTCAACAACAACTCCCTCCCCACAAAGTTCAGAGTAGAAAAATTAACCCTGGGAAAATCTGGAAAGCCTGAGATTATACCAGACATTCATCCTCAAGCTGATTTTTTTGTACAATCCTGTGTTGTGCTCAAAACAAAAATCTGAGAATACTCCTTAAAGCGGAAAACAAAGCTCTGCTCCAGCCATACATCTGTGAGTTTTGAAACAAAGGTTTGTTTGTGTGCCTCAATCACTCTTGCCTATGAAAGCAGACACTTACTTGAAAAACTTTTCAGGGAAACACTCTAAACCAACATCCTGGTATAAATTTGCAAAATGCAATACAGGCCTGATTGTCTTTGGAGAGGATGCAGGCCGCATACGAATAGCTCTTTCTGAAACGTAATGTTCTTTGCATGGCTCAGTGGCTAATGTACAATAAATCAACAAAAGAGCGCTTCAAGAAAGCTATTGGGCAGCAGCAAGGCCACTGTTATTTTATCTTTTTACAGTATTTAATTGGAAGTTTTTTCCTGAAACTTTACCCAACCTTCAAATTACACTACACTCTGTATAAGAAGAGATTGATAAGATGAATTTTTTTTTTCACTTTTTTTTTTCCCTCCTTACAAGAGAGCAAGTTTTTGCCGAGGGAGAATAAAGTTACAAGTGTCTAGCATTTTGCTGAGGGAGAATGAAATTAGATGCTGAATGGAGCGGATAGGAAAGGCTGGGAAAATGCAAAGTTGGCAGTCATACCAGGTCAGTCTAGAGCTCCCACTGTCCTTCTACTGCACCAGGTGTCCGCTGCATTCAAATGATACTATTATTCATAGACTGAAGCAGAGTATTAAAACTCCCCCCAAAAATAATTTGCAACTGAATAAAGATATAATCCTGGAAATATAACTCTCCATTAAGGGTCCCCATTAGCAACACAAGAGCCCCATTGTAAAGGAGTTATGTATATTTATCAAGTTAAAAAAAAAAAAACACAACAACAACAAAAAAAAAACTTCTCTCAGTGCTTACATGTTAATAGAAAACTTTTATAGCCCTAGTCTCGGAACTAGTAATGCATAAAATGTAAAGCATCTATTATTCTTTGGCAAACTATTTAACATTTGACAGGGAATTGCTAAAACTTGAATAGTGTTCTAGAAAAGGATTGGATAATGTGATCTCTGCTAACTAAGGGCTGCCATGGAGCAGGCGAGGGAAGTGAGACTTCATATTTTAATAGTTTGCATTTTAGCAAGCTGCTTTAAAGAAGGTTTTTGCTGACTTCTCCTTTCTCTTGTAGAAAAATGGGTCCTTTCGTTTGCAGATGGTATCTGGTGCATAGGAGCTTACTATGCTCCACTAGAAATAGGAATGCTGGAGGTCCGGGGAGATTTCTCCCCCTGCCACTGGGTTCCTTGTCTAGCCCATGCCCCCCTAAATCTTAAGTCCTGTTCTCACCCTCCCACACCAGCGCTCCCTTCAGATGTCTCACTCTGCAGAGGGGCGTGATTTGAATTAGCCTTCCTAATGAAATGAATGCTGAAAGGTAAACTCCTTAATGAAGCCTTTGCCTATCACTTTGTGAAATGAACCCTTAAAAAGGAGAAGTTAACCACCTGATAGATACAGGAGAAAGGTTTCCCACCCACAAGCTTTCCTTCACTGTGAAAAAACATACCTTCAGTGAAAACAAACAGAGAAACTAAGATCAGTCGAGGCTAATGGCACGATGGGGCAGAGGACAAATTCAGTGTTTTACTTATCCTGTTGGGAAGTGCAAACATCATCAGAAGCTCCTTTCAAGCGACACCTGACAACAGGTTACTTCATGAGAGAAATGCATTCAAATAAGCCTCCATCACCTGATGGTTGCATGGTGGTGCCTTATTTGAATGTTATCAATCCTGGAAGATTTTACAGAAACATTAAGAAACATACAGATATAAACAAAATGTGTAAAATGTGAATTCAAATCTGCCTTACCCAGGAAACTCTCCCTCTCTCACTAGCTCTTTTATAGTAACCTATGATTCCTTTTTAGTACTGGTATGAGCCTGGCAATATGAAAACCCACCACCACCATATAAGAGCTGAAAATCCTTACATATTAGTATTTTTTTGAATGCACAAAAAATGTACAAATATATTCAATTTTTAGAGCTACACTGTGTCATTCTATCAGGAGCAGAGAAGAAAGCACGGAAAGCAGGCAGACTAACATGGAATCAATGTTTTCAAAAACAGAAAAAAATGCACGTTTTGCTTCTAGCCTTCTAATTAAAAAAGATAAAGCCCTGTTCTTTTCACATACATGGGCTTAGCATTCTTGGGAAAGAGACAAGCAGGTCTTGTGGAAGACCACAAAAATATATGCCAAAATTCTATGTCAGTGGCCACAATCATGGCCTTTAACATTTGAATAGTGTGAACAGCAGAGCTTGAAACACAGGGTGTGTAAGTGCATATTAATTTACTTATTTAATTGTTGTTCTTGCAGCTGGGCATGAAGTGGACCTCTCATTTCTAATAAGGCACAGTGCTTTCAAGGATAAGCAGAGGGTACGCTCACCTTGAGGGAACTTGCCTAGTTTTTGGGTTCCCTGCTGAACTTTGCAGTAAAATAAGAAAATGTCATCCTTTAATTAGTGAATAAACCACTATTGTTTTTTCAGGCTGGATTCAATCCTGTTGTACTGGCCTGCTGAGGATAACTGTCCCTAACTGTCAATGCATCATTTTCTCCTAGAGCTGTTATTTTGTGGTCATTGCCATCCCTTGCCCATGGAGCATCTTACACTTTTGTATGGACAAGTCCCTTAAAAGTATTGGTGATTCAATTGTTTAAGCAGTGTTGAGAGTTTTGACATGAAATCTCAGCAATGTGGCGCAGTGGTTCCTTTTGGAAAACAGGGACCATGGCAACACTGGCTGTGTATATGTTAGGGGGAAGGGGGGAAGAAGAGAGGAAAGAAAGAGGAAAAGAAGGAGGCGGGAGGCCCAGACCATCAGGCTTTGCAACGTACTTATATTTTCAAATATATCTAATTGTAATTAATATATAAAGAAGTCTGTGTTGAGCTGAGATAGCAATGCTGCTCCTTTAATTCAGCCAGTGCATTTGTACATATTAAAAACATTACACAGCAGGGGCTATAATTTCACATGCTGCCATCTCTAGACCACGACAGCAAAACACAAAAGAGACAGCATGTATGCTGTACCCCTGCACGTCATGTAAAACAAGGAGACTGCCTGTAGTACGTGTGTACGCACTAAGAGAGATCCAAATGCAGCTCTTCTGAAATTTTAATGCTCTCATAAAAATAAACAAACTTCAGCAATATACAACATGATTCCAATTAGTAGCTCGATCAGAATAACTTGGCATTGTCTATTGGCTTTATACCAGGCAGCCAGCGAGATGTCAGACGGAGGAGTCCATTCTCCTCTCTGTGTGTGATCAACTCCCATTACTGGTAATGGAAGCCACATACACATAAGGGAATAATATACCCCTTCATGAGAAAAGCTCTCCTCGGTGAATTGAAGGTGTATAATGTTGTGGGTGTTTTTCTTTCCCTGTCTCTACTATTGTGTTTCTCCTCAGCCCATTCAAATTACTTCATATGGACAAGTGGCACACAGTGTTTGGTCCTGTTTTCATTAAATCAATAGCAGAACTCAATTTTGCCTCAGTGTAAGCTGAGCTGGGTCCAGAAGTATCCTTTGCTTCATTTTTCAGAATTATTCCTTACTTTCAGAAATAATTATCAGCCTTTTACCCTCTTCTTTGCCTGTGGCGGGCAGATATAAATATATCTTAACTCTCAGCTCAGATTTCTTCCTGTATAAACAAGACCAAGAGGGTTCCAAACTTACAGAAATGCTATTCAGGAAAGACATTAGCACCGTGTATGAACTTCCTCTGTAAATATTTTGGGCACTCCTAATTATCTCTAACCTCCAGCTTTCTTCTCTCACAGTGTTTTGATAAATTTGCAGAGGATAAGAAGGGGAGAAAAAAATCATAAAATCCAAATGAGAAGACAAGTGAAGAGACAGGTAGAATCCTCCTGGTTGACCCAACAGATGTACTAGAAAAACGAAGGAACCAAAACACATAGTCATAAGTCTAATCAAACCTACATTGTCTATTAATTCAAGCATTTCCTGCTTGTTTTCCATGCAACATACATTTTAAGTGCACGAAACACAACCATAATTGACCTTATATCTTATTTGCAAGTTGTCTCAAAATCTATGTGACATTAAAGTTGATTTAAAAACTGTGAAATAGCCTACTGATATCCCATGAATACACTACAACTGCAAGGCTTTGTCTGCATTTAAAAGGCAGTAACACATCTGCAGAACAACAGAGCTGATGGTGAGGAATATATATTTGTGGGACTTTTTTCAGAGTAATTCTAACCTGGTCCTAGAGACTAAAAGCCCATTAATCTACCCTGATATGGTCTGATAGATAATTATAGGTCTCTAATCAAATGTTTTAGATATCAAAATTTTGTCCTTGAGTCCAGTACCAGTTTCTATGGTTATAATTCTTTACATAATAGATTTCAGTGCTCTATACATCTTCTTCAGTATGTGCAATTGCTGTTTGCAATGTATCTTTATTTCTCTGATTTTTATTTCCTCACCTTCCAGTTACCCATAGGCTTTTACAACAGCTAGGGAACTTAGATTCTTCCAGACCTTCTGGCCTAAGGTGGATCTTCCAGAATAGAAAAGTATTTTAATTTTCATACTACTGTGATAGGGTAAAACATCCAATTAAGGTCACACTACTGATATGAAAGCTTGATGTGCTTTCCATACTGCCTTTTTCAAAAACACTAGTTTTGCTTACTAAAACAGCAGCACAAAAATCAGACAAGAAAATCAGGTTCCTAATTTCATGGAATGACAGTATTTTAAATACCCTTTTTAAAAATCCAAATTCATTAGCATGGAAAAAAAATAACACTCATTATCCCCTTTTATTATATGCATTTTCATATATACTGAACCTTTTAAAAATTTTATTTTGTAGCTCTAGAGCTATCAGATCACACCAACGTTCTTTGAAATGCAGAACTGAAACTGCATCATACCTGATATGAAAAAAATGTCTTTTCTATGTCAGTCACTTCTGAATCCTGTCAGCAGGCCTCCCTCTGACCATGGCTAAAATGGGCCACCTGATATATAGTTAGTTCAAACTACATTGGGGTTAAAGGAAAATTACAAGCGATATTCCCACCAAAGGTCAAGCTCTCCTGTCTCCACTTAACAATTAGTTTTCCAAAAGCACTGAAGTCACGTAAGTCTTGCTTCATAAGAGCGAGGTTGCCATGGTACATACAGAAAATGAGTGATCAAAAATCATGCTGGATGCTGCAAAACCAAATGTGTGTATTTTAGAGATAGATGGAAACATCTTCTGAGCTCTGTTTCATGAGTGCAACTAGAATCTGGTTATAGTAATCCAGCTGATGTCTGGTTTTCAGACGGGGACAGATTCCATGAACTGAAGGGAAATAAATTTATGTGTAGAAGATTTTGAGCATAATTCACATTTTTTGAATGGTCCTGTGAAAGTTTGGCATTTGACTTGAAATACATTCAGAAAAATGATTCCAACATTCATTTTTCTGTCCATAAAACTGAAATTCTGAATGGGTATGCTAAAGTAAGTTTTAAAAGCCTTTCACAAGTAGCATATTCTTACTTCTGTGGTGTCCTCACACACATATAAAACCCCCAAATATTTTCTGGTTCATACCCTTAAAGTTCAAAATCTACATGGAACATCTTGAGACAACAACTCTTAGACAAGGATGAGTAAAATCAGTGAGAACTAGAGTAGCTAGTACAAGCACTTGTTTGCCGGACATCAGGCAGATGTGGGGATAAAACTGTCAAGTCTGAAAACACAAAGAGAAATATTGCTATTTTCTATTATTCACATTCTTCCCATGAGCTGTTTGCTCAGTTGCCATGGCATAGGCGGTGAGATTTTATAATTTTTCCCCTGTCTGCCATGTGCTCATACAACAATGTGAATTTAATCAGTCCAGACAGTTGGTTGTGTTTTGTCCATGTGAGTGGAATAAAACTTTTCTCACCAGCTAAACCCACAAAGTATCTAAAAGCCATAAATAATCAGTAACTCCTATGACTTGCACCTGCTTGCTTTATTTGACCAAGGATACAGAAAGGCTCATATAATGAACAGTGTTCCCAAGCATTAATCACCTCTGATTGCTTATAAAAATCAAAGTAGATGCTATACTTAAAATACCAGATGCATTTTTTAGTTTCTTTCCTGTACCTATATTTTAGTCAGGTCAATGCTGCAGCCTTATTTCCCTCAGTAAAATTATGCTTGTTTCAAAAATATTTGACAGGGAAAGGGACAAGGTCTGGGTAACAAATAAGTTTCTAGTCACCTATAAATCATAACAGATGTATTCTTGTAGAACATCCTAACCAGCAAAAGGAAGTGGGAAAGATGCAAAAAAAAAAAAAAAAAAAAAAAAGCTGGAGAGAAAATATAAAGCACAGCACTGTAAGAGAGATCTCTGCCAAGCTTATGCGGAACCAAGTACAAGTATGTGCCAGCTTGTACAAAACAATACAACTTTATTTTGTATAGCGTCTTTCATCCAAAGTGTATCCCAAAACCACTTTACAGGAGTTAAACAATACAGTTACAGAGATAAATAATAGCAGAGGGAGAGCAAAATTAACAGATATGTGCAAGTCAGAAAAGATATATTTTCAACAGAGATTTGGAACGAGAGCTTTATAGGAACACTGGAGTGTTTTAGTTTTAGCATTTTTCTAAACAGAGCTTAGCAATGTCTATAGAGATACAAATCAGAGCGAAAGTGGTAAATGCCAGGAAATTCAAAGGTACGGCTTCATTAGGTTCTGCAGGTTCGAAATTAAATTAAGCCAAAATAAAAAGCCAACAGAACAGTTTAAAAATTAAGGCAGTTTCTCAATCTTTATACTTTTGGCTTTATGCCATTCATTCAGCTCTATAATATTTGTACTTGGTTGGCTTCTTTAAGTGGAAAAAAAAGAGGAAAAGTAAAATAATGGAGCCAAGTACTGACTACTCTGTGCAGTAAATATGGTGCAGCTTCACGAATAATGAAAAGTGTACATTTGCAAAAATTTGACCCAAAGTATCTTTTGTGGAACCTGGCAAGAAAATGATGTTGTCTGTCTGGTAACCAGGGCTCTAATCCTCTGGGGGAGCCCTGGCGGGTACAGAACTTGCCTATTCAGTTCTTCTGAATTAATCAGATCCTTGCTTGCCCACGAGTTCTGATTTTTTATGCTTAATAACTGCAGGAGAAGGATATTGCAAGGAAGACAGAGTGCATTGACCTCATGGAAGGTGTGTAGGGGCACAGAAGTACATGGGCACCTGTGTCTTGGTGGGACTGGAGATGACCTGGCAGTTCCCTTTGTGGTTAGATGGAAAGCTTTTTAAGGAATGGGCAAAATTCAAAGATTTAAAAAGACAAAAAATCAATTACCTTTTGATAGACCAAACCAACATCAATCTGCAAGAGAGCCTGAAAAGTACTATGATTTCAGTTGCTGTATTGAAAACGTAAGAGAAATTTTTCTGCTAAACTGAAAAAAGCTTACTCTGACGTACCTGAAAACATGGACATTTGTGAAGGGTCTTGATTCCACAATGTCCTGAAAGCATTCTCTGTAAAACCAATGTTTTAAATAGTAGGGCTCAATTCATCAGTGACATAAGTGATGAGTGCAAGTGGGCCAGAAGAGCCAAACCTATGCCCCAAAACGCATCAACTTCCCCCCAAGTCATATGCAGTGAGCATGCAGGGGTAGTTTGCTGTACATGTATGAAAATCTGTCCTGCATCTGTAAAGACACAGCAGTTTCAGAGGGTATTAGCAGAGGAAAAAATCCCAAACACAAACCAACTTGCTTCATTTATTGATGCTGGCTAAAAGAAAACCAGTTTCAACAGGAATTGCCAAATTTACTATTGTCACAGTATCCAAAGGTCTTTGTTTGCATGTTAATACTCACACCTGTTTCCTGGCCTCTGGAGAACAGGTCATTTGACACTATAATTTTTGCCACAGTAAATATTTCACAAAATGTGGTTACTTATTTCTTGAGACAATATCCCAGAGTCCTTTACCTGATCTGTAGACAAGGCTTAATATTTGTCCGTATTCTAAACCCCCATTTTTTTCTGAGAGCCCTTTCCTCTATCCATATGCTTCTGGTAGGTGTTCAATGAATGATGACTTTCTGTATAAATCATTGTGCTGCTTCACATGGAAAACTCTTATTTGCTGAGCTCATGACATTTTCTGCGTGTGGCGGTGGGAGCCAGCTGCTGTTGAGAACTGTATACAAAGGGCACATAAATTGTTGGGTGTCATGGAAAAATTTATGCATAAGCTACATGTTTTTCCATGCAAGTTTCTAAGTGTTTTGTAGGGATGCAGGAAACAAGCAAGTGTCTGTACAGGTCTCCCCCTCAGTCATTGTTTGTCTTGAAGCAGGGATGAAGACCTGGGATTTGTACAGCTTCCCAGTTTTACAGGATGAGTTTATAACGTGCTTGGGAAAAAAGTGTCTCTGTTTCTAGAATTTTACATCTTTAATGTAATTTAAAATTGTATTCTCTGAAAATTAATATAATCTAAAATTAAAATAACCCTTTAAAAAAAAATATCAAACAAAGCTTCCAACAATCTAATAACATGGGGAACAGGACAATTCCACCATGACATTTTGCAAAACAATTCAGGGTACAAAATACAGTTGAAGTCCTTTGAACCCCAGCAACTCTGTCTCTGAGAACTTTTGCAGATTTTCCTTACATGACGAGACTTCACTTTCTTTGTTCATTCCAAACTTGCCATTTGTGCAGCCTTTATTTTGTACTTTTGCTACTCAATGTAATAAATGATCTTATTCTCTTTAGGTTCTGGTCTTGGTTGTAATATATGTAACTCCTTTTTCTTCAGGGGAAGTGCCAGATTTAAGAACTGGCCAGGAGTAAAATAGCCTTTTGATGAAGCACAAGTACATCTGATTTCTTATTTATGTTGGGTTCTTAAGTACTGGTGTTTGGCTGTATGGATCCAAACAAGCAGCATGTTTACCAGCGAAACCTGTGTAACCAGCACCACAGTGGTTGCTGCAGCTTCTTTACTGATCATCTGTCTGTCTCAAAAAGATGTGATGCTGTGCCCTTGGGGTAGGTGAGGAGTTCATATTGTGGGCAAGAACTTTGCCCAAGTAAGTGATACAGCTGTATCAAAGTTTAAAGAAAGTCATGATTTGAACAAGTCCAGTAATGGAATGGTAGAGGTTTTATTATCAGCCAGGACAGCCAAGTTATATGTAACATTCTCCGAGTGTTGATTATAAACCTTAACTCAACCTTAATTCTGTCATCATCCAAGAACCTTTCCCTTGAGGTAACCTAAGCATTTAATTAGAAAGGATAATAAATAAAAAGTTATTAATTTTTCCCCCTCTCTCTATGCATGCATTCATGCATCTGTGTATATATTTACATAAAAGATATCGTATAAAAGTTAGCCTCAGAGTATTTGTCAATATGGGATGTGAGTAAAGATAATTCTGTCACTTCAAAGATTTCTTGAAATGATCAAGTCAAGATTAAAAAAAACATCAACTCTAACCTTCATCATGTTTTGGTCTTGCTTTTAAAAGTACCTAATATTTTCTGGCCATACTCCCTATGTTATTTAAATGCTGGTAATCTTGTTCATGGCAATTTCAATAAGCCACAGCAGACATATAATGCTTCCTCTTTTAATAGGTGCAAAGTGAGTCATTGTCACAAAGCATATATATGAAAAAAGGATGTGAAAAGAGAATCCTGCCTAATCTCTGTAATAAGGGCTTGTGAGGGTGCTAACATGGTCACCTGAATTATGCATGTCTATTGTGTTCAAATATCATAAATCGATGCATGAATACCCTCCAAATCATTTTCAGTTCATGAACATTTATATACAGAGCTCTTGAGCACTGCAAAGACAATTAGTCATATTTGTATGCCGGAATTAATTGAGAGTGAGATGCGGGAGGCAGAAAGAGAGAACAAAGAATGCTTTTTGTCAGTTCTTCCAACTGACAGGGATAATTAGATATATGAAATTGAAATTCCTCAGCAGGGGGTTTCTGTTGACAATGAATTTTCTTTTGATTCCATTCTGTTATTCTTTTATGCTGTCATCTGTGGCAATTTGTTATTCAGCTTGAAGCTTAAAAAAGCAAAGCATTCCGCTTTTATGAGTAGATGATGTCAGTTTGTACACTGCTGGGAAATAGATATTAAATGTAATCTTTAAACTAAAAAAAAAAAAGAGAGAGGAAAATAAAATCAGTTAAAGAGACAGTGCTCTGTTTACACAGCCCTTAGAGTAAAACTTTTGTGAGAGACAGAACTCGCTTTGATGGTTTTTAAAGTTGCTCAGGCTGCATTAATGTTTCAGCTGCAGTGCAAGTCTGAGCCATGATGTGTGGTGGAGTAAGGACGCATGGCTGGAAATGCCTCCTTAATACCATTTTCAAAATGCTGGACTTTGTATTGGCAGGCATCCCTGGAGTATGTTAAATCCAGTACTTTACTCCAGATACAGGCAGTATTTGTTCACATCTCCAAATCCAGCTCTTGACCAAAAGGAAGTGACAAATAAGAAATATTCTTCCTCACCAGCACATGAAAACCTTAGTGCTTCTGGTCCTGATTTGGTATCTGGGACCTTTTTTTGCACAGTAACTGCAGCTAGGGCAGATGCAGAATCTAGCCCTTGGCTTTAAAAATCAACTTGGCAATAAGACAATAACTTTTTCCCCTGCTTGAGGCAGCAGCTCATCCTCTCACCTTCTTCAGTTCACCATCAACATGAGCATCATGAAAGCTTTAAAAAAAAGGTTACCTAAAGTATCTGCCCACTAAATATTGTTCTTTATGGTCAGAAATCTGCATGTTTACTTATTGTGTCCTCTCTGTGATTTTGGCAGCACACATTCATGCAAGAAACTTATCACATGGGTACAATCTCTACTTTATAAGTCTAGTACATACATATAGCCTTAATAATCAAAAACATATATAAAACCTTGCCTAGTTTTTTGGCAAGGTTTTTTACAAACCTTGCATGGAATTTCGAGTATGAAAAGCCTATACTGTTCTGCTTTCACCCTCCTCTTTTCACTAGAGCTCTCCTGGCTTTCTTTTACTTCTTTCCCTCCTCCAAAACCCCATGTTATTTGGCATTTGTTATATTTCAGACTGCAATTTCTCCTTCAACAGGCATCTTGGTGACTGTGGCTTTATTATATTTTATTCTATTTTTTTTTTTATTTTTTTTGTTACTGAAGCAAAAAAGCACACAGAGTGTTATGATGCAGTATATATTCCAGTGAACCACTGAGAGTCTAACTATACCATACGGCATATCATTAAACATAGCAATATTTAACACATATGTATTATCGCCTCTGCACCCTCAGAGCATTTTTTGCAGATGCATTTTTATCTCACACTTTATGGAAGAAGGCCCTGTTTAAGAAGTTGCACAAACTTACAAGTGAAAATAGCTGAGAATATGGTTTGAGGGACTTCTCACAGAGGCATGAGTGTCCCCACAGCATCCCAGCAGTGACCTAGAAGATGCACCCCATATAAAAATATTAGGCTTTATTCAGTCTTTTGCTCTCTCTGTTGAGACTCATTAAGGATGCTGTTTGTGATGGCAGTTTCTGTAACCTGGCATATTTCCACTGGGAAATGCATTGATGCCATCAAGTGACTTCATGAAGATAAATTTATTTAGTCACTTCTGACCTTTGATGAATTTGAACTGGTTACCCAGATTTTAAAGACTCTATTCTTTTGCTGTCTTCCTACCATCTAAAGAGCAGTGCAGGCACTGCATTTGCAAGTTTTTTAGCCTGTTGTTCATCTCAGCCTCAGTTGTGTTTCGTATATCCTCTACCTTCATACAGGTTTAAAAAGGACAGATAGAATCATCTACATATTTTACAGGGAAGTTTTTTTTCACTTCAGTAAGCCAGAAGGAAGCAATTATCTACTACAGAGAGGACACCATGTACCTCAGCCTTGCTGTTCAGATTTGTTCACTAAGGACTTATTTATTATGCAGTGAAGTGCAGATGATTTGTCTCTGTTTCATGCCTCTGAGGCCTGCCCCATGCCAGCCCAGGATCTACTGGGATTCAGCAGGACTCTGTGAGGGTGGACTGGTGGAGTCAAAAGCATACCTCCAAAGTGTCATCGGGCAACCAGGTGAGATTCAGAAGCAGCACCCAATATTTACATCCTTTACTGTTCTAAGCTCAAAATTATTATTCTTTTTTTCTCTTGAGTAAGAAATTTAAGTAGAGTAGAAAATCAGGCCTCAAGTGTGCCTTTTAGCATTGACTTACCTTCAATAAGCATTTCTTAAAATCAAACATGTTTTTTGGGCATGACCAAGATCCGGATGCATTAATATTTGTTGGTGTTGAAAGACCATTGGTGACCATCAAGGCATCAAACCTCCATTATACCCCAAGGAGCTAAACATAAAATGTACTATATAATTACCAGGAGTTTTTAATTTTATTATTTTTTAAAATAATTAAATCAGTGAATGAAGCAGTAAGTAAATTTTCAAAGAAGACATAAAGCAATTAATTCTACTGTGAAAAATAGTATATTTTAGTATAGTATATAGGCTTATTCTGAAAAACATCTACACATTACCTACTCTGAAAGACTGTAAGTTTGTAAAACATATCTTGTAGCACTGGTGAAACTTGCTGATTTCAGAATTTTTCCCGGTATCTTGTATCATATTTTGTTTTCCAAATATATTAGCCCTTTGTAATATAAAAATTTTGTAAGGATACTCACATAGTTTAATTTCTTGATTTTTAGAGGCTTTCCCTCCTCTACGTTAACTGGAGAGAGTCAATGAAAAAGAATGGCCTAGATTTCAGTTATGAGATGTTTGTGATTACTGATAGACAGATATTTGTTTTACTTATTTATAATGTAATTCACTCCATAACTCATTTGATAACTATGGTCTTTGCTTAGGATCACTGGTTTTAAAAAAACCCTTTCTCTCTTCTTCAGAGAAGATTCAGTCTACCAGGACTGTACTCTTTCATCTGTGTTTTGCTTTGTAAAATGAACTATGTAGACAGAATAGATGTTCATATGATCTTTCTCAAGAGCAAATTAAATTACCATTGCATGGCTACTCTGCCACAAAAGAAGGGAAGTTATTATTTGAGGCCTTCCTTCTCACAACCAAATATCATTTTGTAAGTCAACTAGTAAAGTACACAGCATTATATGATATGATTATTCTAGCTTATTGAAAGAAAAGGATCACACAGACTTTCCATCTACATTTACTGAAAGCTACATGTCCATGACTAAAAATAAACCGGTGAAGCTTACTCCTAAAGTTATTTTATAGAAGAAAAAGCACGATATGAAAAGCTCAATCAGTGTCTCCCCTTTTTGCTTTTACTGTGGATACAGTGAGAAACCTTGATCACAGCTGCAAATACTGAATTACTTTAAGTTCAGGAAAGTGATTGCCTCTATGCCTTTTGCCAGATAAATAATCCCATCTCTTTTAGATGGCCAGCTTCATTCCTGAACTGCTTCCCTCTCTCATTCTCATTCTTGTCGCAGCATGTTTCTCTGACTGGGAAGAGAAGCAGTGCCCGACTGGGCACTGGCAAGAGCTCAAGAGCTGAGGCTCATTCCCTTCAGAGAGTTTCTCACATTGCATTGACCCAAACCTGCAGCAAGTGGTTTGGGGTGCTAAATCAAGGGGCTCTTCAGCTTTTCAGCAGGCACTGGGGTGATTGTTTAATCAAAAATTAAGGGATGCTCTCTTCTGATCTTCTCCTTGTCAGCCTGAATGCACACAATGCAGTTAGGATGCCATCATCACTACCAGGATTCCTCATTCCCTCTTTGGACTCTTTGGGGAGAAGGATGTCAGCTACTTTAACTTTTCCCACTGAGAGAATGAGTACCCAACTTGCCTCCAGCATGAGGTGATGATAATGATTTGTGTCTTCCCCCCAGAGAAGCTGAGGAGACTTCAGGGGAATGAACACTGGTTCTTAGTGAAGCTTTAGGATAGCACCAAAATGTGTTGACCACCCTGGCAGAATTAGTGGCACTGCACCTGCATGACCTATTTGTGAGAGAAAAGGTTTCATTTATCACTGTATCAATCCCTTTGGCTTTCATCAACAATGCACCGATTGCAACTAATTCTGGGATTATTTAAGTTGTTTCACCTAAAAGTTTGTGTTTCTTTCGTGTGAGTATTGAGAGATAACATTCATCTGAATTCTCTATTTAACTTCATTGTTGCAATCATTTTCATAGTTTTGAATTTAGTCCTTACATTGGCAGATAAGTACAGGTTAATCCTCTTCCCATGCCTCTTTTAGTTAAATTCTAACTGCTTGCCCTTTCTCTATATGATCTACCAATCCTCATTAGGACAATTCATGTCTCTTCAGCATGAACTCAGAAACACACCAAACACTTCTTTTAACACAAGGGGGGAAATAAAAGGTGCAGGGGCCTTATTTTCCTCTTATCCTGATTAGATTTGTGCCAGATGCTGTGTTTCATAAAGTAAACACCCAGGCATGTCTTCTAACTTCATAATTATGTGCATATATTCTCCACATAATAAAACTAGAATAAAATCACTACTCACCCACAAGTAGTAAATCAAGCAAATGGTGAATTAAGTTTGTTTGATGAATGTTGCTCTTTATAAAATTAAGCTGTTTACAATGTGTGGTTCATCTTCCTTTACATGTTTAATGATTTTATTGCTTAGTATTTGTTCTATTATTCCATTATTGTTCTATTATTGTGCAAGGAAGAAAGAAGTTATGTTTCTGTGCTGTGGCTGTTAAAATAATTTTTCTTTCTCTTTCTTTTAACCATAGACATTTGCTGGTTTCCCCTCAATTACAAGTGCAAAATTCATGAAATATCACTCTTGTATGTCCATCATACTTTTTTCCTCTAAAGCAGATGTAAATGGATGAATTCTGATACACTGCTTCTTGCTCTCCAAAGAAAACTCTGTTATAGAAAATGTGGTGTTTCATGAAAATCAGGAAATTTTGCTATGTTTTCAATTTTATATTTTTTTTTTCAATAACAACCAGTGAAAATATTTGCAGATAAGTACTTTGGTATTTTTCCATTTCAAACTTTTCTTCTTTGAAACACCTGGATGACACCTTCAGCTTCAGGAACAGCTGAGAAATATTGCCTCAAATTTAAAATAACCAATTTCAATTATACTTTTTCCACTTCTCCTTGGCTCAGAGCCTTGCCTACTCAGTGGACTGTGCCTGCAGAGTGGATTATGCTTGAAGCACCCTACATTTACTAGGAATGTCTGGAACCAGCAGAGTGAAAGGAGAGGTTCCTACCTTGTGGGATGAGCAAAATTTCAGCTGGACAAGAATTGGCATTTGTAAATCAGAGGAAAGAAGAGCAATTAATGGAGGCTAACAAAATATGTGGTGACTTCTGCTTGTGGAAGGAGGGGTGGAAGTTCTTGTGGTTGCTGGGATGAACACACTGCTATCTCTTAAAATCCCAGGTGGAAAAGTGAAGATTCAATTGGACA
Organism: Poecile atricapillus; assembly: GCF_030490865.1. NCBI lineage: Eukaryota > Metazoa > Chordata > Aves > Passeriformes > Paridae > Poecile > Poecile atricapillus. The sequence goes on from NC_081250.1 coordinate 58,966,588, forward strand.
TTTCATGGACAGTGAGGTGGTCTGAGCTTGGGATATAACAGGAAAGTAGTCCATGCAAGACAGAGACTCCAGGATTGCTAGGAGGTATATCCCACAGTCCAAAAGGTGCTGCCACTTGGATGAACAAGAGGACCCGTGGGACAAGAGGATGACAGAACAGCAGTTGACACATCCTCCTTTGGAATCTCTTGGAGCTGAATGGGCAAGCCCTCCCTCCCACTCTTTTTTCTGGCTACAGTGGGTTGACGATGGCTTTCAGATAAATGAAAGCAAGGTTGTGACAGCTGGCAATTTTTTTGCAAATCAGTTTGTGGTGTCTGTGAGTAACTCACCCTTAGGCCTCTTTTTTTTTTCACTGCACCCAGGGGAATCATAAATACAGCATCAAATGCAGGCCTGTGCGAAAGACAGTGTAGAACACAAGTTTCTAATATTTTGAAGCTGTACATGTGCCATCCATATATTGCTGCATTTTACCCCATCAGAAAGGAGAGGCTTTAAAAGTTGAAGAGAATCAGAATTGAAATCTATTGCAGAAGTTCCTAGGTTTCTTCTGTGACCAAGACCTATTCTACTTCCTACAAAAGCACAGTGTTTATATATTAGCAAGCAATTATGCTGCTTTTAAAAATGCCTGGAAAGATAATTTTAGAAACAGAAAATATGCAAGTTATGGTAGCCTACGGCTGGCATTAACTTGCACAATGATGATTTATATTTTATGTGTTTTATTTTTATCCACCTGCTTCTCTTTGCAATTCATAAAGAAACCATATTGATATCAAAGGAAATGCTCTGTCACAGAATTTATAATCCTACCTGAGAGGTTCACATCAGTGCGTTCTAATCTTTTAATCTTTTGTGGTGTCAAAGTTAATTTCAAGGAGGAGGGAAATATAAAAATTAAAGTTTTTTGATGGGACAGCAGTAAGCTGGCAAACCTGAATAAAAGCTGAATAACAGCCAAGAAATGGCAGTCAGTGCTTGGGGTTTTCCTTGCTTTGGTTCTTTGTTTTTGTTGTCTGAGGTTTGAGAAATCCATGAGGGCCTCTCAATCAGGTGAACCACTATTTCCCTTAGTGTTCTCACTAGAGGCTGGTTCTTGCTGTGGTCTCTGTCCCTCTGGGCATGTTTGATTTTTCTCTGGTGTAATCTCCCATGCAACTTGGAGGTGCCATTTTGGGGATGCCCTTTGCAGTCTCCTCACAACCTTGAAGAAGTCAATGGGGTGTGCCAGGAGGACAGAGGGAGATGAGAATCAAGAGTCAATCATCAAATGGTCCCAGGCGCAGCTGGGGAACCTCTGGATTGCTTCATTTCCACAAGGCAGCAGAGCCTGTTGCCTGTTTACACAGAGGGTTTACATAATGCCTGAGCTATGGTTTCATGCACCCTTTGGCCGACCCGTGGGTCCCTGCCCTACTGGGGTCTGTATGGCAGGGCAGGGCTGGGGACATAAGCGTGCTCCAGGGTTATCTGGCAGGGCAGGTGCCAGCAGATGTTAATTTTCAGATGTCCTGGCATGGCTGTGTCGCCTCCCCGGCCCCGCTCCTCAAGGCAGCAGAGCTGTGCTCTCAGTTCCCTCATGTGTGACCCAGCAGCCTGTATCATCTTACAGGGAGTGAATAGGAGACTGAAGGGCAGGCTGTGTGGTCACTGTTTTCAATATCCCTCCTGCTAGCCATTACATCATCCAGCTACTCTCTAAGAGGATTTTCAGCAGGCTTGGCTTCGTTATTAAAATAGTAATTAATTTTTTCCTCTTCACAAAACCCAAGGACCTTCAAATGGAGGCCTCAGGAGCGAGGGCAGCTTCCTTTTGAAAGTGGCCTTTCTGGAAGCCATAATCGGCTCTCCAACTTTACAGTACACATGTTCCCCAGTAAATGTGATTAAAGAGCCACACAAAAAACCCCTTGCAGAAAATTAATTCAGTTTCCAGAATAAAAAGTTTGATAAAGTTGTGCAATGCTCCAATGACAACACATAATAGAAGTGCAGAGTTTTATCCTCTTGAAGGATAAATGAGCGGCCAGAAAGGTCTGGTAGTTCCCAGAGTAAAAACATCTGCTACAGCTAATTCACTTTAGCTTTTGATTGTAAAATTCATTAGCCATATCAGGCAGCTGTAGTTTCAAACATGTTGCTAGGAAGTACAGTTTTATAGGCTGGGATGCCGTTTGTTCTCCCCAGCAGTGGTGAGGTAGCCTGAGTGCCCGGTGAAACGCAGCCTCCTGCCACCCAAAAATAAGGGTTTGAGGGGTGGGGGAGAGGGGGAGGGAGGCTAGGCAGGAAGGGCTGAACGCAAAGGAGTGCCAAGTGCTGTCAAGGACACGGTGGCTGCTCCTCCACACCACCAGAGCAGCAGCAGCTGAAGGCTCCAGCCTTCCTGCAGGACTGGGAAGGAGATGGCTTTGTGAGCTAGGAAGTGAACACACATTTATTTCACTGCTGTCTTCTATGGCACTTTTTAGCAGACCTTTTTGAGCATACATTTTGAGGTGCATGTTATGGAAAAGTGATTCAACATGCTTAGATGAAGAGATAAATACCAAGGGGATTTAAAAAATACACACAGACACATGCATATATATGTGTGTTTATGTTTTTTATGTTTATGTTTTTCTGAATTTTAAAGTACATATTTATTCCTATTCATACAATGATTAATTTATATTGTTTATACTTTTATTACTTGTACTTATTTAGAGTAAGTAGGGGAAAAAACAAGATAAAATTTCATTTTCTATGTCTTTACTCTTCCAAGTAAATCCTGGTAGAAGATTATTTTAAACTGCTCTCTAAATCTGAAAATAAAGTTATGCTATTAAGTATGCCGCTCCAGGCATCCTTAAATGACCAACATACTGTAAGGCTTTTTGGTGCACACTGATCACAGCTGTAGTAACTTATGTGGAATATCCCCTGTTACTTGGGTTCATTTTAAGAAAGCAGCTAAAATGACCTGGGAGTCAGGGACAGAGAAATTGTGCTTCTATGTCCATCAAAAATAATTATTCTAAACTGATGAATTTTACATTACTTTGAGGGATTAAAAAAAAATTCAGATTATTATGCCCCACAAAACTAGTGATGGCCAACAAGTGTTGGTTTTTGATGGAAGATTTCCCAAAGACCTGTGAAACCGTGCCTGATGTTATTTCTACAAAAGTACTGTCCCTCAAGTAAGATGAACAAACTGACATCTGTGTGCCCACTGCTCCATTTTCACAGGTCCCAATGAATTATGCAAGCCTGTCACCTTAGACACATAAGAATGCAGGCACAGTCAGCTTGGTGATGATAAATTCACTGTGATTAAAGCTGATTCCAGCACAACAATTTTTGTTTCAAAGTTTCAAAGATGTGTAGATGACAGATAGCTGCACCTTCTGAATTTTTTTATTTTTGTGATTGGCAATGTGTGCTCAAATGAACTGGCAACTTCATCATCTATCTCAAAAACTGCAGGATGAATTAAAACTGAGCCAAAGAGGCACATTTATAGTTAATCTACATTGAAATTTCTTCACTGATATCAATGAAGTCATAGCAATTAATACCTATTGAGTGTATGCCCTAATATCTCCTTTTTGGTTAATTTTGAAGCAAAAAATTAAAAATGCAGGGTTATCTTGCAGTCTTCTACTAAGATATTAGTTCTAAATAAGGACATTGGTGGCTTTCACATAGGTTTCTTTCTTTTTCTACTCCATCTGTCCAACCATACCTTGTCCTCCAAGACAAAGAAAGCAGAGCATACATTTGGATAGGTAGGTGTGACACATTTTTATTGCATTTTGCATTCTCAGATCTGTCCTGCGCACCACTCAAGCTGCTCTTGGTGACTCTTTACAAGATCATGAAGCAGATTGTCTGAGAGGATTTGCTATGGTACATAAAAAACAAGTGGCTGATGACAGTATAGCATTTCTAAGGGCAAATCACTCCTGATCAGTCCAGTGGCCTTCTGAAATAGAGTGGTCCCAGACATGCACAGAAACTGGGAGAAGTCTTTCAGAGCAGCCCTGTAGACAAAGACATGGGGTTCTTGTGGATGAAAAGCTGGCCATGAGCCACCAGTGTGCACTTGTAGCCCAGAAACCCAGCTGCATACTGGGTTCCATCCAAAGCCATGTGGGCAGCAGAGTGAGAGAGGGGATTCTGTCCCCCTGCTCTTCTCTGGTGAGACCTCACCTGGAGTACTGCATTCAGGAACTTTATACACATGGGGCTAAAGACAGGATAAGGGGCAGCAATGGTTTAAACTGAAGGAAGGCAGGTTTGGATTTGATGTTAGGAAGAAATTCTTTACTGTTAGGGTTGTGAGACACTGGATCAGGTTACCCAGAGAGGTGTTGTCTGCCCCATCTGTGGAAGTGTTCAAGGCCGGGTTGGATGGGCCCTGAGGAACCTGGTCTGGTGAGTGACATCCCTGTCTGCGGCAGGCAGGCTGGATGTAGCTGATCTTTAAATTCACTTCAAATCCAAACCATTCTATAGTTCTATGATTCTACAATCAGGTGGCATGGGCATCCACAAAAGTTTCGTAGTCGCGTGGGAATCACAATGTGAAAATGAACAGATGTTGCAAGGCACTTCTTATGACTTATTATTCATATTGCAGCAATTCCAAGAGACCATATTCCAATGGGGCTGGATGGAGTACATCCAGTCACTAAATACTTCCCTAGAGTGCAATGGAAGAGCTGTAAGTATCTATGTAAAATGAGGTCTGCTATATTCAGCACACCTTGAGAGTGTTTATGTATTCTGGAGCACATCTCTGCCTTTGGAAGTATCAGTAAGAGAGACACTAACTCTAGTCCTATTTTCCGTGAATTGTTCTCTTAAAAAGCGACATTGGGAACTGCTCTTGTGGTGAGCCTACCAAAGCTGATTTTTTTTTTCAGGGCAAGTGGCAACCTCTTCCCACATGCTGCTGCAGTTTTTCTGGCCAGGGTAGAAGTCTGCACTTTGCTTATTCCTACAGAATTATATCAACTTTGACTCCTGATCCTTACGGCTCTGAAAACCCACTGAATGTTCAAGTAAGAAGAGGTTCTTTTAGGAATAGCACCCGAAGAAGACCAAATAAATGAACTTGATCCTTTCACGAGTTTGTGAATTTAAAGAAAGACCAACAGAAACACTAATTCTTATTTTACCAACTGAGAAAGTTTGGAAGAAGTTCTTTTGGACACAAAGTGTATTAACTTTAGAGAAAAAAAATAATTAAAAAAAACCATTAAATAAGGTCCAGACTGTTGTTGACTGGAATTCTTTTCTTTTCCTCCAGTTCTCCCCCTTGTACAGGGAACAAATATTTTGAATGGGACAAGGTTGTGCTCTCAGAACTGAGGGTCTTCATAATATAAGTGAGCAGTGAGATTGGGCTGATGACAGAAAGACTTTGTTTCTGAATTTATTTAATCAGCTAAGTCCCTTAAAATAATGCATATACCTGCTCCCTGCAATTAACTGCATGCTATTATTGAAGATTATTCTTTTTTTCCCCTGACAACTTGAGGAAATATACACAATGATGAGTATCAGAAAAATGTCAAACAGAACAATAACCTATACAGAGCAAAACCAGATTTTCAGACCAAGTGGATTACAAAATGAATGACCCATCTAATTATTATGATGTTTTTGTCTAAAAATACTCAAACATTGAAATGAAAAACAAAATAAGTTTGTGATATTTATAACTGAAAACAGTGGAAACTGTGTTTTATAAAATGAATCTACATTAATTTTTGTTTTCTATTTGAAATTAGAAACCCATATTTTTGTGATTTATTGCCATACAAATCAAATTTTCGATTTCAGATTTATGTAGGTTTACCAGTAAGAAGCTGCAAAGATTTTACAATTAAATTCCAAAGAAAAAATAATTTAGCAAGAATAAAGTATATCTTTAATAATCAACATCAATATTTGGACTCTGAAGAGAGCAGAGGGGTGATAATATCAATGACCCACTACACATTTCTCTGTAACATAAATGCTTACACACTCCTGCAATTTCTTTGGAAAGCGTATTACATCATGCCTATGACAAAACATCTCTTGCTAAGTAAAAACAAGCTCATGTCTGAAAATAAATGTATGTGTGAAAATAACATTACACTCAAGTACAATAATTAAAAGAGTAACACAATTTTTTTCCCCCTACAGTATCTAACTGAAAATATAAATTTTCTTTTTTTAAAAGATTTTTCCATAGGGTACCACAGCATTATGGCCCAAACCCCTTAGCTTAATTTTACTTGCTGAGAGTAAACAGAAAATCTTCCCCAGCCTGACTCTTTTTTGTCCCTGGTGATTTTAAAGAGCACACTTTTTCTTCTTAAATACGATATAAAGTCTGTATTATTTACTGTGGAAGTTTCCACTATTGAAATAATGATTGCTAATATAATTGAGTGAGAACATTCTGTTTCCTAGTAGACAGAGGTCCTGTGCAACCTTGCACATTTAAACAAAATGATTACCAGCAATCACCTACTTGAAATTCCTCCAAGGGATTTTGTGTAGAGTGTATGAATACGCGGGAACAAAGGCAAAATACACATTTTGTTCCATTTTAGTAGTTCTACTTAGACTTGAACTGGGAAGCTGCAGAACTGGGAATGATAATTTTGTTCCATTTTTCTGAGTTTGACTAAATAAGTTAATTGTCCTAAGATGGAGACCTTGGGACTTGCATGAATGGTGGCAACACAGTACATGAGTTACACACAGAAGTAACTATAGAATCTGTTGTGAGACACACAGACAAAAAGAAACAACAGTTGGGAATAATTATGCAAGAGCATCTAAACATTTTAAAAATCTGTTTCTATCTGGGAGACTAATGCATGCCCAGGTGGCTAGAATGGGCCCCATCCAAATACTCTAGGATTTCAAAATTGAAATTGTTGCAGGGACTGCAGGGCTTGCTATGGTGCATTTGGGTGACGAATTATGGTACTGGAAGAGTACATTGGAAATGGAGTGCAATCCTTTGAGAAGATCCATCAAATTGCAAGGGGTTAGGGCAGTTTAGGAACAGTTCCAGAAGCACATGTTCCAGCTGGAAGTCAAATTTTGGGGAATAATAGCAGTGTCTTTAGTTAATATTATTGTATCATTCCTTTGTTTCTACCATGTATTTCCAACTGCAATACATTTAAGCAAAGATTTAACTTTGATCGATGTTGCTGGAATCTGAGCATGTGCTTAAGCAGTAAACTCATGTTAAATCAAGGTAATTTTTCTCTTTGCTACAAGGCTGCCAAATCCTGTTCTTCCTGCATACCCTCTCCCAACAGCTGACAGCACCCCCTATTCCCTGCTACTTTAGCCTAAGAGAGATAATTGTGCTCCTGAAAGTTGTACCTTTGTCGAACATTTTGAAGCATGCTATTTTTGCATTTAGTTTTTGGTTTTGGTTTGTTTTTTAATTTTTATTTATTTATTATTTTATTGGTGATATATTTAATTTTCCACATCTGGGAAAAGTACCCTTGTTGCATTATATCCTTTATCCCTGCATGTGCTTATCCCTTTGGTTCTCACATAAGTAGCTAGTATTCAGCCTGTCACAGGTACATGAGGCTAATAGTTCAATCACTGGGGAGAAGGGGGGGAGGAAGATGAAAGGGCAGGAAATGGCTGTCATGGCCCCAAAGGAAATATTTGTAGGAAAAGGAGCACAACAGCAAATAAAGTGCTAATTAATGTCCAATTCCAGCACTGATATACAGACCACAGCAGTAGGCAAAACCCAGCCTTCTGTTCCACTGCCTGCTGAAGAGCTTTTGTGTTGTAGCTCTATGCAAGCATGCATCTGCAAGTTTTGAATTTATAAATTTTTCTGATCCCCTCCTCTCTATATGTTTTGTATTTAACTGAGTTTTCATTGACAATTTTTTAATGGATTTTTGAAAAAAATTCTAGTTTGTCTGTGCTGGTGCTGACTTGTTCTGTACATCCTGAATTTATAGTAGCGAACACTCTAACTGGAAACATTCTGGGAGGTGGAACAAGGGCTTATCTGATAAGCTGAATAACAGAAATAAAGAAAGGATATGAGAATGTTGCACTCTCCCAGGCCTCATGAGGCTTCAGTGGAAAAACTGGACCTCATTCTTGAATTTGGGGATCTGAAAAATACAGTGGCGCTTACGGTACTAATTTACTGGCTTTGTCCAGCAGAAGGCATTGAGAGTGAACCTTCTGTCGGGGAACATAATAGCAAAAGCAGCACTGTTTTAATGAAACACAGCAACCAGTACTTGAAACAGGCTAAATCTGTTGTTAAAAGAACAAACATGAAAGATGAAATTCACAAAGGAATGTCATGATGATCAATTATTTCTGGTGTTTAGTATCTGAGAATCACATCTTAAGGTAACATGTTACTTGCTGATGACTGAATGCCAGAAATAATAATCTGACATTAAGCTTTTGTGAATCTGACCAAATGAAAGCCTAAAAAAGGGAATTTATAGAGCAGAATACATTTGTTTTAATGATGCACAGCTTTTAGAATACAAATGACTGAAATATTACTCATTATCCCATAATCATAAAAAAGAATATAATAGTTATTAAAAAAAAAAAAAAGAAAGAAAACAGCCCTAAAACAACTCCACAGTGAAATACAGTTAAAGATATTTCATCAACTGAGGGAAAACAAGAAACTTCAGAACCAGAATAGAAAGAAGAGTTTGGCTTTCCAATGTTTCCCATGGCAGCTTTATATGGACACAGAGTGGGACATTACTTACAGCACAGCACATATTGTAACTCCTAGGTCCAAGGCAATTGGAGTATCAGCTGACCCTATTGGCTTATGACAGGGAGACAGGGGACAGGATCTCAATGAGAGATGTTTTCTGTGGAGGAGTCATTTTCATGATTATAAATCTCAGCAACAGTCAAAAGACAGCTATGGAAGTAATTTTCGTTCCACAAGTCTTTCGGAGGCTTTATGTGTGATCCACGCTATCAGACTGGGCTGAGATCAAATTGTTTGATGTGAGCCAAAACCTGTGCATTGTTCTGGCACACCACGCCAACACCCAATGGGCAGAGACCACGTCTTTCCCTTTGACTGCTGGCCTTGCCAAGTGTAGTGCTGGCATGGTTGGAGGCCCCTGCTCTCACTGGGACAATCCCTCTGATCCCACCCCTGCACTTGTGGTCCTGCTGGAAAGTGCCTGCCTGGGAGCCAGCTATGATCCATGGCTCTTGCCTGTGCTATGTTGGCAGAAAATGAAGCCACTGCAGGATGCAACTGCTGGAGTCTTAATGGGGCTCTGTGATAAGGCTTTGCCATGCTAAGTTTCTGTCTCAAGAAAGTTTCTACAGCAGAATGGTAACAGCAACCTTTTCCCCAGTTTTTGATGTGCATGGTGAAGATGGCAAGTTTTAAATCTAGACCTTCTGTAGTTGCATAGCTATAAAGATATTTTTTTCATCCAGCACAATATATTTATAATCCTGCTCTCAGCTGATAGTTGAAATAATTCTTGCAGATTTTTCCTGGTGTTACATATTAAGTCACAATTTTTTTCTGTCTGTATGATGTAGTTATTTTTAACCCCTTTTTTTTTTAGGCTCTGAAGGGCTGCGTAACTTCAAATCCCTTGGGACCAATTATGTTACATGCTGTAAACCTATCCAAAATCATACTATCTGATTCTGGCCTTTGACTAATGTTTATCAGGTTGCTTTGTGTAAAAACCTTCCAAGTTCCCACAGCTCTGGAAAAGGAATTTTTTAAATTTATTCTCTTACTATTTCCTGGAGTTAATATTCAGTTCCTTCAGGTAAGTAACAGTTACATAGATGTAACCAATGGGAGAAATTGGACCTTTGTATTTGTAACGACATAAAAAGATGCAAAATTTAGCACATAGCCTTCTATACCTCCCCCCACCTCCAAAGAAAAGGGAACTATTTTTAGGTCAGGAGTATAATTAAGAACATTTGATCCTTTCCCGCCTTTGAAGAAATGAGCTACTTTTTTTTTTTTTTTTCTGTTATTTTAAACTTGTAGGTAAAATAAAATAATAAAAAAAAAGTCTGCATAGGACTCCAGTAAAGCAGATGACGATTTCCACCTTTGAAGAATGACTGCAATTCTAGTGAGGGACCTTTTGAAATTGTCTCTCCATTTGAGTTATTGCTTTGACACTGGGAGGGGCTTTTCAAAGATAAATACAGAAGTTCAATAAACTTCATTTCCTGATGTCAAATGTATTGATGAATTCAAATTTAAAGGCATGGGAGATATGAAATTGCTTTCCCAGACTATGGACATGCCTCTGAATGTTATGATGGTTTCTCCTCCAACAAGAATTCTCACAGGCTGGATATATTCAGCTTAGCTGGGCTGATAAAAAAACAGTGTTCATATGAATGCTCCAAATTGCATCAGGCACTGGCAAAGTATTTGGACAAACACATCCCTAGACAAGATAGCTGTGATGGAGAAGAGCACATTTTCTTTTAGAGCAGCAAAGTTTACAGCCTTCAAAGGATTTAGACCAATTACGAAACAAAGATTGTTTATTTTTTCCAAGTGGAATTTTCTCAATTGTACATGAAATATTTGTTTCTTGAACAGATTCAAAAAAAGTAGGACAATAAATGTATATTTGATGTAACATATCATTAAAGCTGGTCTTTTTCCAGAGTATGACTGGACCTTGGCAACCCACATTACTTCAGTGACTTACAGCGCTCATGACAGGCATAGGAAACAAGAGATTTCCTGTTTTCCCAATGAGCTTTAATTATTTCTTTACATGTGCTAAATTCACTTTTGCTTTGGAAATTTTTGCACAGGAGCTGAGATTTGTGTGTTTTCACAAGAATTTTGACAAGGCTGAGCTTGATTTGGTCACATTGTAAGCACTGAAGATTTGGCAGAGAAACAAGATTTGGCAATGTGATAGCTTAGAATAATTCAGCCAAATAATTTTTTCACATGAAAGTTCTCTGACCTTAAAAATTCAAAAGCAAAGTAGAAAATGTATTTATATTTAAGGAATTTTTTTCCACAGGTATGATTGATTTTTTTGCATTATTATTATTTTGCCCCATTATTAAATTATTTCTACTCACTGAATTATTATGAAATTTAATCTTTACATTGTTATTCATTATAGCACTCAGAGGCTTCAATTAGGTTCAGGGTACCATGTGGCTTAATAGCTCAGCAAGCTTTCATGCTCCCAGTATTGGACCTTTTTACAACATTGACAATAAAAGGTAATTTAAAGAACAGGGGTTACAAAAGCCTTTCAAGCACAGAGAGAAAGAAAGAGATATTGAATCTGAATATTTAGTCCAGGTTTACTTTATTTTTAAATGATGATTTAAATGTCAGAATCAATTCTCTCTCAACAACAATTAGATTATCATGAAGGATAGATACCTGCCGAAAGACTGGAAGAGCATTATTCTAGCATTTGAAAACATCAAAAAAACCAGAAAGTGACAGTACCCCATCCCCAAAGAGTTGTGGAAACATAGGCACACAGAGAGAGAAGACTGAATTGCAGATGCAAAACAGAATTAGGGCAGATTCCAGAAGTCTCTTAGTCCCAGGCTATGCCCATTTAGCCCCTCTCCTCATTGCATGTAGAAAAAGTGACAGGAGCAGTCATTAGTGTGAGAGGTAATCAAATAAGTCATTGCAGGAGAGTGAGATTATTCTGCTTTTAGTATGGAAGTACCATGTAAATGATTATGTCTTATGTGGCAAAAGAGGGATCATGTCATACAATAGAATATTTCTGATGCCTTAAACAAACAGAATCTTTTACATCTACATTTTTCTCTTTTATTGCCATTATAAAGGTGTGACTTACCCATTGATATTCATGCTATTGTCAGAATATAAATTCACCATAGAAAGGAATGTTTTTATACAGCTTTACTTCTCTGAGATGTGGCTTCATCAGCATAATCGGATGGCATTTTTATGTGCTGTAGCTGATCTGTACTGTGTCATGTAGTCTTTTGCGGAAACAGAGACTCATTTACTTGGTTTTATTTCCTGAGGACAGTGTTTCTGAAATTATATGTGAATCTCAAGGCGTGCATCCTCACTGGAGGTGAAGACACAATGTGGACTTTCTGTAGTATCACTCTCCATCGCCTAGCTACAATTAGCTCCAGCAAACTGCCCAACCTATGGTTGGATGCCAGCAGATCAGGCTATCCTTGGACCAAGTCTAATCTCCTGGCTCTCTGCAAAGGAATGGTGTGACTCCTGCTGCCTCTGGAGAAACTAGTGCACTTGATCGTTTAGTACCTTTCTCAGGGGAAGAAGTAGTAGCAATAATGTCACAGAAAGGAAAAAGAAAAGCACAAGATGAAGAGTCTTAATTCCATGACAGTTTAAACATTTTTAACTCTCTAAAGTCATGCCAATATTAACTAAATAACTCAGTTTGTGTTTGGTACCCCACTGTATCAGCAAATATATATAAACAGATGTGTGTGGATCTGTAGTGTTTAATAGTTGCTGAGCCAGCAGTTCTTGAGGTACTGCCTAGTACTTCACACATCCTCGTACACCTTTGAATAGCAGTAAAGTTCTCTTCTTCCCCAACAGATGTACCTTTTCCATAAGACATAAAAAATGATTTTAGATGCTGCTGAAATTATTGGACAGGCTTTTTTTTCTACTCTCAGATATCATAAGTGGTACAAACAGATGAAGCATCACTTGTTTTATATGTGCTAGAAAGCTGGTCCAAGGTTTAAATCCATTTTTCCATCAAGTCCAACCTACAGCTGAACCTGTTTCTTTTTCCATCAAATGCTCTATTTCAGCAACTGTGAAGGCAATAGTGTGGTTCAGGGTAAATAATTTAAAGAGATAATATGAAATTTATGTTCAATCACTTGGTTCTGAGATTATGGGAGAAAACAAGAGGTTGTTCCTTTACAAATGAAAATGAATTATGCCATGAATTATCAACATTTAAAATTTTGTTTCTTGTGGTGGGAAAAAAAAATTGAAACATTCAAATATTTGAATTTTCTTATTTGAAACATTCAAATAAGATGTCCTTCACATTAAAAAAAACTTTAGGATATTGTGGCATTTATTGCACTCTTTAATTACACAGAAAAAATGGCATTATAAAGGAGGATTATGATGGTAAGTGCAAGCATTGCAAAGTCACAAGTGATGAGATAATGGCTACTATTTTATTTTAGTCCCCTCACATGATGTAGTCCTTATTACCCAAATGAACATCACACAGGTTCTCCACCTCAGAGCACTGAACAGACCTGAATGAGTCAGGCTGGGTGGTGGAGGGGTTGCTAAAAACTGGATCCCTGCACAACAGATTGCAGATGTTGGAAGGCTTGCATGCATTAGAGAGCTTTGTGAAGTGATTCTCTTTGGTTGCAGATAAGGTAAGAATTTCAGTCTCTTATTTGTGATGGTGAGGAAGGCAATTGGAAGAAGAAGGTATCTGCGGCTGTCTTAAGATTTAGGCTTTTTCCTGCCTCAGTTGCATAGTTTCTAAGGGCTCAAACAGTTTCAGTGGTTACTAAGAATAAGTTTTTGTGAGGTTTGGGATCCTAGAGGTTATCATACTATGCCATACATAGAAGTATCAAGTTGTACACCCACAGCTGAAATCAGTGGCACTGCCAGCCCATGAAGTCTAGGTATATGACATCTATATAGCCCCCCCCTTGTCCACTGATGGATGCAGTCACCCCATCATGGAAAGCCACTAGGTTGGTCAGGCAGGACTTGTCCTCAGTAAAGCTGTGCTGGCTGTCCCAAATCCCCTCCCTGTCCTCCATGGGCATAACTTCTAGAAGGATCTGTATCATAATATACCACTGACATGGCCAGGAGATTTGAACATATCAGAGGATAAACTGCAACTCCAAAATCACAGCTGACCAACAGCTTAGAAGTGAACTAGTTGTCTGTAGGTAAGTGAATTGCAAAATGCAGAAGGAATAGCACAGGGACAGAAATTTTAATCTCTGCTCCCAAAATGCCTCTGCTAACTTGTTAAAATTTGATCCCCAAGTGCACCTCTCTTTCATGGTCCCACTACTGTTCAGTATGATGATTTTTGACAAAATATATTTCTCATTAAGCTTTGTTTGCTACTGTAAAGCTCTGTGCATTGATGTCTGGAATGCTAGTCACAGAAAAAAATTTATTACCAGGATTGCAGGACAGTTTATTTTTTTTCCCATCATGTGGCTATAAATGCCAGTTAGACTTTGGCAATTCAGAACCTTCACTGTGGTTTTTCCTCATCTGCATGCAAATTAGCTTCTTAAATATAATGTTCCTCCAATTTCCTCTCTAGACCTCTTAAGGGAAGCTTGTTATGATGCTTTTAATGCAAGTGTTATCATGTGCTGGTTTCTCAGAAAATCCATCCTCTATTCTTGTCCTCCTCTTTCTGCCACTCCCCAAGATGAACTCATCCATAAAAGTGTAGATTGTGGTTTAAAAGATAAATGGAAAGCTGTGGGTGTCCGGGGCAGCCAACTTCATCTATAGGAATGTGATTAGACTCAGCCAGTGGAAAGTGCAACTACTTAATGCTTCCTAACCTATGAAAGGATAGTGAGCTCCTAGGAGACGTCAATCATGTTTGGAGGAGGTTAAAAAAAAGAAAAAAAATAAAAGATTACAATTCAAAGGGTTAAAACAGAGTTGACTTCTGAATCCTTCTTTCTTCCTTTTCCCTGGGTTAATGACAGCAGGGACTGTATAAGTTATGACTTACGCCATCACTTCAGCTTGTTTTCACAGTCTGCCAGTGGCCAGGAAAGTATGGAGCAATAATATTGCAGTATTTATTCGAAGACAATAAGCAGTCATTGCTGAGCTAGGGAAGCTGGGTCATGTTTATCTTCATGGATTTAGTCAGCTGGGAGATGAATAAGAGCCAAACTTGAACAAGCAAACATTTGCCTTCTTCTCCACAATGCAGCTATTTCACTTTACATGGTTGAAGACATAAATCTTTCTTCAGTGGCAAGCAAACAGTTTCAGATACATGGCACTAGCTAGGCATCACAGGACATCAACTGAATACTTGTGACCCTGAGTGTTCATGAAAACAACCACAATCCATCTTAAAACAAAAAATGGCAACAATCTTATAGTGCTTCAGCAGCAAACAATAAAAAGCTGTAATTCCTTCTGTGAACTGGTCTCTGACTAAATATCAGCTGTAAAAATGACTTCCTATCTATTGTTCTGCTCACAAAAGGAATTATAGGAAATTATTGATTGTTGCAACCAATTGTTGCAGTGCAAATACAGAAATAAGTGTTTCAAGCAGGTATAAAGCAATTTAACTTCTATTGATGCCTTCAAGGGGTGACAGGGAATGTTTTAAAAAATACCTACCATACAGGCTAAAGACATGATTTAATTGATATTTTCTTGGTGCAAGAATTAAAAATTCTTTGCCTCCTTTTTTGGCCATGTCTCATGTCATAAAGGATGGTGCTAGAGAATAATATTCTGTAACCTTTATCTTTTAAATTGTTGTGCACTATGATGCAAGGAGTGTAAGACTGTTGCATTTCTACATGCAGTTCCTTGCTCCTGGAGCCGTAGGAAGATGTTATGTTATTCATTTGTTCTAATCCTACTATCTCCTAAAGTCTTTCACACCAAGCCCTGGGTGCAGCTGACAGAGATGCCTCCCTCTGTCTGCTCACTGCATGAATCAACAGTTTGGAGAGAGCTGAGGACGACTTTCACCTCTCACCTGTTGGCTCTTCTCAGTGCATGCATGGGTACTTTGGTATCATTGGCATCATCAACACAAACTGGGCACCTGCCTATGTGACTCACTTCACAAATTCTATGGGAAAGAAAACGGTGTATGAGTCAGGAATTAAACCATGGCTAGAGGGTCTCCAGCTGCAGACTTGGTACACATGTACCAAGCAGTCAGTCCATTTATCCAGGGATTAAAACACTGGCTCATGCAATGCTTTCTGACTGTCACTGACCGAAGAGGGAAAGGGGTAAAGCAGACCTCCTAATGTTACTGTTCCAAAGCTTTGTGGTGAGATGCATTCATATTTAGGTAAGCAGGTCCTGTTCTCCCTTAAGCACTGTTTTCTTCACCAGGAGATGTGAACGGCAGGAGGTAGTTTCTGACTGATGACAGTGTGAAGAAGGTCACTGAGTGGTGCTGTGAGCATAAGCGCTTTACATGGGGGTGCCACCATCAAGCTGCTCTGATAAACTCTGAGAACACATAGAGATATGTACTTGGTTTGGGGGGCTCAAAACACCCAGAGGGATCTCTCATTAAACTGAAAACCCAGGCGTTGTTTGTCTCACTGAATGGACATTTCAAGCTCTTTGCTATTGACTCCTTACTGTCAATGACAGTGGGTGAGGGGGGAAGGGCTGGGGGCGTGTGCAGGAATGAGAGCTTTGGCTGTGAGCAAGTCCAAGAATAAATGGCATTGCCACAATATTCCTTGTGGCATTTAGCTACATGCCTTTTCACCTCTTCCAGTATTAGGAAGAGAAAAATGTAAGTAAAGTTATAAAACCAGATACATCCAGAACACACCAAAAATTATATTGCAACTTATTTTTTTAAAAAATCAAAACAGAAATCATTTGGTAACCATGCAGAAATGTTTTAACTTTAGCAGGATGGTTTCTGCTACTTGTTCCTTTTAACTTTCACTCATTTACAAGACACTCATTGCGAAGGATCTGCCTTAAGCAGCCAGACCCTCTGTTGCTGTAAACAGTCGGTTGCAAAAATGTCCAGGAGGAGAAGGCAGATGGCACGTCCAGGAGTATAACACAATATATACTGTGATCTGCCTACTGTGTCTTCCCAAACTGTAGGTGAGATATTGTGTGAGCAGCTGTTAGAGATGTGGGAGAGGAGACAGCATGAAATGAAATGGATTAATAAAAACACAGAGAAAAGTACACAGAAATGCTTTCTAGTAATGAGAGTATAAAAACCTCAGCAGCTCCCCTGCACCAAACATAATGCTCCCCCTCATATACACAGTACATAAAATAGCTCTCCCCAGCCTGTGGGGCTTCCTGCTGCCAGAGACACAAGCTAAAGTGCTGTGCTTTCACATCAGGAAAGAACAAGTGGCCCAGAGCCATTACTGGGCTGTTGAATCCAGGCCCAGCATATATATTAGGCCATATACTCCTCCTGTATTTTCAAAGTGTTTGCATTTGGAGTTGTCAACTGCTGGAAAAAGGAAGTTGGTCCTAGATGAAGTTCTTTTGCTCATGCTGTATGTTAACAGAACTGAAGGACAGTCTTATTATTCCACCTCCTCTGTAGAGAAAAGTCTCCTTCTTTGCAACTTCATCAACAGGTCTAAAGACTGGACCTGCCACAGAGATATGCCTGGTTTTCACAGCCAAAGCTTATGGAAAGGTGCCTGATGGTTTCTGAGAGAGCCTGAATCCAGCTGTTTTGGCCTCTGAAATATTTTCTCTGCAGAACAAATAAGGCTTGTAATTGGTAAATGTGTGGTAAATGTGTCTTATAGGTGAGACAAAGGAAAGAAGTAATGTTATGTTAATTATTTTTGACATTGGTTTGACCTACGAGACTTCAAACTTAAGCAAGAAGACAGATTCAAGGAAAGACCAAAGTTTCAGGGGTGTGTAAAACCTTTACCTGGCTGCTCACAGTCAATAACTCATGACTTACACTTTGATTATGTGATTTTTTATTATTATTTCCTATGGTAATCAGAGTGAACAGAAATAGGTTCTAATCACCTGTAGTCAAATTATGAGCTGCTTAATCACCATTCTCTTATAACTGGTCAAGAAATGGGGCATAATAAATTGAAAGTTAACAGTCAGTGCACATGTTATTGCATTCAGTGGGAAAAATTAGACATAAGGTTACAACAACCCAAGTAATTCATAGTGTATTTGCATGTCTAACTTTTATTAATTCCACATTAAAAAAAATAGGTCTCAGAATAAATGTTGCACATTTCAAAATAGTTTTTAAGTCTTGAAATTTTTAGCTGATGTGGTTTTCAAAAGAAAAGGTCTGTTCATGGACTGAAATTAACTCAGAGCTAAGTATAAAATAAAAATTGATTTTGTTACTATTTTTTTACAGGTAGGATGTCCTCATAATTTCTTCTAAAAGACACCAGTCTGAAAAGGGAGGTGTCTTATTTCACTTGTTGTCAAGGCTAAATTCAGAGCTAATTTTTTGGGAAGAGGTAGGTCAAAGTTCTATCAGATGACACAGAATATTAAAATAATAAGGTGTCACAGATATTTGAAATGCATATCAAACGAATACTTCATTACTCTTGGTATATGTACTTTCAGTCATGGGCAGGTTCTAGAAAAGCAGTATTTCAGGTGCCTATTTTAACCTCTCTAGTTCTAGCAACCTTATCATCTTTTGTGCACAAGTTCTGCAATGGAATTGCAAAAGGTAGACAAGATTATTTTCCCTCCCCACCTCCTTTCTCCATCAGGTGTCCTCTCATTAGAAACTGACTGATCTGTTTCACAAAAATGGTCAGATTTGGTTATTGTGATGACACCTTCTGAATTTAAACCAGCTCTCAAGGAAATCAACTTTTATTATACACAGTTGATTACTTTTTAACATGCCAACTAAATAAAACCACAGTTACAAAAACCAGACGTGCAGTCTGCTCCACCTCAGTGTGTTGCAGCAAAAATGTCAGATACAGTAGGTGGGATGAGATCTGTGAAGAGCAACATAGATTCATTACACATTGGCATAGATTTACTCAAGACACACCAATTAAGACCCAGTGAAGTGAGGTTCTGATTCAATATATTTATTTATTTCATCACTATTATTGAGTAGTTATAGGGGAGAAAATAAATGGAAATAGTTTTCAAAAAACTACTCTCTCTCTGACTAGAGAGCCATTCAATAGCTCCCAGGCCATCGGGGCTCTATGGGGAGTGATGTAGGGCCAATTATGTGCTCATTAGTAGTGCCAGGGTGGCAACTGCAGCAACACATAAAAAGTGCTCAGGTGGAAAAGGGTGAGTAAACTTCACCCTTAACACTGTGAGGAATGACAGTAAAGATGAATAAATACAAATGGGAGTGGATGACATTTCATCAGGCCACTCGCTATCAAGTAATGTAATGAAACAAATAGGAAGGTAGGATTAGGAACAAGGAGGAAAAGGGTGAATGTAATGGTTGTAAGGTAAACATATAAGTGTATCTTAACTTTATTTGCAGGAATAATAAGAACAATTAAATGAATTAACTAATCCTATTAGTGAAGATAGGCATATGCATGCTTGCATGAGTAGGGTGCAATTATGTAATTGCTATATCTGATGCTATATCACTGCATACCTTAGGATCAGGTTACGTATATTTCATCTGTTTGAATGATCAAAGCTTGTGCAATTTAACACCTAGCTTGGGTACAATCCTCAGCAACAGCAGCTACACAAATGCCTTTCATCAACTTCCTTGGCCTTTTGCTTTCACAGGAAGATTTCTGCTGTGCCATAGGAAACATGTGAGATATTTCAAATGTAGGACTTCTGCCAGCTGGTGATTTATCCCATTGATTACGTTGTCATGTAACGGGAAGAGGCAAACCATTTTAACTGCTCACATAAACTGCAGTGGCATGCTGGATTCTTATTTAATACAATAAATTCAGTTGCAGCATTGTGCAAGTTGCCTGATTCACTCCACACATTCTTGTTACAGTACATGATATTCACTTTGGTCCCATACATGTAGATTTGTACAAGAGTGGTGCCCACTAACTTGTGTCTGTCTAAATAGTTCAGGGGGAGGGAAGCACATAAAATTTGCTGCTGAGTGGTTTTACTTATCTATCACAGTCCAACGGAATTTAGATTCTTGCATATTTAAAACAAAAGTAAACCTAATTTTTCAATCTTGTGTTACACAAGTTGTGCTTTTTGATGGTAACTTTTTTAATTTTCCAGTCATCTAGGTTTTATTCTATTCTCAAATAAGTCTTTTATAAAAAATCTTATTTAGTTAGTAGCTCTATGCTGATTCATACATTATAATAATACCATGTATTTCTTATATTGTGCAGATGTCAAAGAACATGTGTCAAGGCTTCTCTGTGCATCTAAGTACAGACTGTTAGAAGGATACCTCTGGAATGTCCATTAGGGTTGGAAGTCTGAAAATAATAAAATGACTCCAGAATATTTAATTTTATTCTTCTGAAATTCAAGATTCTAAGAGACCAGGATAAATCAGCAAGACCTCTGATCAATATGAGCTAACATAGATTGGGAAATTATAAGCTATCAAATTACTAATCTTTCAATTCCACTCTTACATGAATGCTTTCACCCTGTTGCTTTTTGTAAAGTAAAATGGTTTAATTGAGGAATTGTCACTCACTTTCTCATTGCAAGCCTGTAACTTCTTCAGAGTGAAAGACCCAAATTAGGCCAGGAAGATGTGTGACCCAAAACTTTAAAACTTGAGTAGACTTGGTAGTTTGGACTCTTGTTTGTAACAAAAATCTTGGTTCAGTTGGTCCAGCTTGGTCTACAGTAGGGCTTCTGAGTTATTGTCAACTACTGCAGCTCTGGGAGACAGACCTGTGAAATCTTGTACCTGTACTTGAAGTTACCCACAGATTTTCTGCAGCTCAAAGAGTGCTTGGACCCAGAGATTTAGATCAAAATTTTCATCCCAGAAAAGCTCCTATCTATGAGAGGGCCAGGAAAGAAGAAAATAGGAGGACTGTGCTTTTTGTATTTTCCTGTAGTTATTCCCTGTCCAATTGCTTTATATTGATACAGAGTAAGGAGCCTAGTGAGTCTGTAGAATGCACTTAGGTTCTACAAAAGGAAAAAAAAAAAAAAAAAAAGGAAAAAAAAAAGGAAAGCAAGAAAACAAGTAAGATGGAAAAGAAACAAAACAAAAAAACAAAAAAAACTTGGACTGTTCTCTATTCCTGGGCATCATTCGCCTGATAAGTATTGACCCTACAAAAGGTTGGGGCTCTGGAGTCAGACACCAGCCAACCTTGAGAATGCTTGTCTTCAAATCCTTTTTTTTCTTTCTTCTTTTTTAATCTAAACAAGGCGATTTCCCTCCTCCTCCCCTTTGTCTGATACTTTACTGCACATTACATTATTTAGAAAAATGTCACTAGAGGAACACTCTGTGTGGTCTCATAAAATATTAACGACTCCTGAAAGAAAACTTGAAATCAAGATGCTCTTTCATGCTGGGGTATGTACTCTCTTTTGTTGGCTTTTTTTTTTTCTTTCTTCTCCCTTCATAGAATCTGAATTGCTTTTCTGTCTTTCCCTTGATATGAGCTACTCCTTACATTTATCATATTCCTTTGAAAAAGGAGAATTCAGGGAACAAATAGTGTGATGCTGATTCTAACCAAGAAGTGACCTGTCTCTGCAGCAACAGCTTCTGCAGACACTAAACCAAAGTCCTGTGCATTTTTAGGTTAATGCTGATGAACAAGAAAAGTGTAGGAGTGGAATGAAATAAAAAGCCAGAACGAGCTGATTTCACAATCAAACACAGATTTCTGGCAATGACTGATACACTGTTTTAAAGATATCTGAAGAGACAACAACTGTTTGCAATTCTTTTAAGGAATAGGAAAAAAAAGAAAAAAATACCCACCAAGAAAACCTCCATGTAAATTGAAAAGCAGTCTACATGGGGGAAAAATAATCTGACTGAAAACTAAAGGAAAGTAAATCTTCCCATAGTGAAGGCCTATGAATTCAGAGGTGGACAGCAGTCCTGAGTAAAGAATACCGACATTTTAAGTGAAACATTTGCTGGCAAAGTGGCCGTCGAAAGT
This sequence comes from Poecile atricapillus, assembly GCF_030490865.1. Taxonomy (NCBI): domain Eukaryota; kingdom Metazoa; phylum Chordata; class Aves; order Passeriformes; family Paridae; genus Poecile; species Poecile atricapillus. Next base: position 58,988,470 of record NC_081250.1, read on the forward strand.
GGTTATTGAACGTCTTGTGAGAGAGCAAATTGCAGACTAGAGGTCTTTCTTATATTTTGTAGCAAAGCCAGCTTCCATTGATACCACCTCGATGTCAGCCCCTTTCTGCAGCCATTTGTAAAAAGGCTTGTGATGTGAGATTGACGACTTAAATACTTCATCAATCAATGCTTTAGCCAATGTGTTGTTCAGTGATTGGTGGAAAATTCAAGTAATCCATCTTACCCCATCACCCTTGTTCTTTATTCTCTTCAGGTATTTTCATTTTTCCCCCCCTCTCTTTATTTGTTCACTTTCACTACAGTCTGAAAGAGAAGCTGGGCTGGGAGGGAAGGGCCTGCTGCTATCTTTGAAAACCTAATCATTGCAGTGAAACTCTTCAGTGCGAAGTGCTACTGAATTAACTGAACTTTTAATGATCCTAGAGGTGGTCCTGGTGCATATGGACTAGCAAAGCACAGGGTCAGGCTGCAATTTGTGCCATTCTGTCAAATTAAATATGTCAAACATCCTGAATCATTTATATTATCAACAATAAGGCGCTTATTTCTGCTGAATTAATCTGCTAAGTAGCTTTAAGGAAAGAAATAGGTATGACACAAAGCTAAACAGCGAGTGTAAAGAAACAAAAAAGGGTTTAGGTTATTCATTTTGGCATAATGGAAGGACATCCTTTGCTCAGAGAGAGAATATCCTTTGCTTGTGAGTGAATATTTATGTTGATATCTGGTACTCCTAATTTTAATCTCAATAAGGATTTAAAATCTTAACTGCCTACTTGAAATTTTAGTATAGCTTATGCTGCCACAGCAGAGGCTTTATAGCAATCTAGATGAATAGGCTTTGTTCACCTAGATTTTGCTTTTGCATGTAAGAAAAAAAATATTCTAACACAAAAGAGCAGCTTATTTTTTTTATACATTTGCAATGTTTTTCTTAATGCATTATTACTATATGGGTGTTTGCCAATCTGCAAATAAATACTGGTCCAGAGGCATATGTTTTTAAAGACTTGAGGTACCAAAACATTTATGTATCCACTTAGCTTAGGCAGGTGTGCAGATTATTTCTGTTTGTTGCATCTAGTAGGAATATTGGCTTTTTGTGTTCACTTTTGCAAGAGATAGAGACTAAGTTATCTTTAGGATAGTCCTGCCAGAAATTTTTTGATTTGTAGTGAGAAGAGTTTATAAATATTTTGTAAAACACTCATCTGCAAATGTGTGAAAAGGTGGCAGATGTCTCAAAACCTGCCATTTCGGTGGGAAATTTTGGCACACATTTTTAAAGGAAATTTCACCGCACATTTATTCAGATACTACTGAGCAATATAAAAGAAGAGAGTAATAAGCTTCTAAAATTGGTGTCTGATTTATTTTGAGTTTCATGCTTATTTTTTTGTTGTGCATTATCTTAAGCACATGCGTTTGAATCAGGTCTGTAGTGAAAAAGAAGAGAGCAAGAGCAAGAGTCTAAACTACACTGGCTACTGCAGATGCAATCCACTCACTTCTCATTATGCAGTTTCTTAAATCAACATAAGTCTCCAGAGAGTAAAGTGAATTTTATGATACTATTCTTTAATTTCTATTAGTTTATTTATTTTTCACTTCCAGGAATTTGTGTCATCCAAGACATTTGGGTATATCGGTTTGGGATATTCTTGGTCTGCAAAATCCCAGATGGAGTCCACAGTCTGTACAAAATACTCTCAATGTTTGTCTAGCAGAAAAAAAATAGTGAGAAGATAACTTAAGCCTAGATTATGACCATGTTTATATCATGATTTTGTTAATTTTACACAAGACAGACCAAAGTCTGCAAAACAGATTCAAGGCATTTCTGCCCACAGTGTGCATAAAAGAATTAAGAAAAATAAAAGAGACAGGGAGAGAGAGAGAGGAGAGAGAGAGAAATAATAAAGAACTGAGGACTACAAAACCAAAAGATCGTGAGAACAAACAGAAAAATCTTTTATCCAGATCCACATTAAAATGCCGCACAGACTCAGTATTCAGCAAAAATTATTACAGTATTAAGCAATCCCATTTGAAAAATATATTTCTGTTGGAATGTCAAATCAATAAAAATATTAAAAAAAAAATCAGAATAAGAATTTTCATTCTCAATCCATTAATAGGACAGTAACACAATTTGGGCCAGGAGGGAAGTGGCTATTCCATAAATTTTACCTTTTATTTTAGAGCTCCTGATGCAGTGTATTGCTAAGTTGATATTTAAGGGACATTTGATACTCTTTCACCTGAATAAAAGCAGATTTCTTTGTGTGCATTTGTGTGTTCATAAATGAGCTACTCAGTGAATCATTCCTGTCATTAGAAGGTAGATAAACTGCAGGGAGGGAACAAAGTCATCATTTCTACCTCTGTGAAAATGATGGGGGTTTTTTAATTATTAAAATGCAATTATTTCCATTATTGATGAGCGTGATACCCAGGACAGCATCAATACAAACTGTCCAGGACACACACTCACTTGGATCTCAGGCTGGTCTGGCTGCAATAGAGTATTGATGCCAGTGTTTGTTTCACTTCTAATTCACATAATGGATGAGGACTTAAATACAATCCATGGCAAATTAGTACCTAGGAGATTGGGTTTATTTATTTATTTATTTAATGTGTTTATTTTTGTTACATGTGAGCCCTTCAATGATACCAAAGGAGGAGACTTTCTGTATTAAGGCAATTGAAGACCACTAGAATTTGAAACATAAAAGCTGATTAATATTTGAGGTATCTTATCTAGGCCGTAAGAAACGAGCCACCAGTAAAGGTATCAAGTTGCTTTCTAGGCCTTGCAATTTGCACATTGCTGTATTTTTTCTCTATAATTTATGAATGCATACATATTTGCATGCATTGCCTTCATTCATATATTCATTTGAATAAAAAAAGAAAAAGGCAATTATTTTAATTTTCCAAAAATTTCAAGTTCACTGGATGCTTGTTTCATGAAGCCACTGAGAGACTGACATTCCGCATATTTTGGCTTTGGGAATGGATTTGTCACTCCATTCTTTTGGACTTGGACCATGAAGATGAGTGGCTCTTAAAAAGATCAAGGCTGAAGAAGCTTGGTCATAGGTGGGGGCAGAAGAGATGACGGTGTCCTCTGCTGGCCCTCTCCACTCGGTCAGTACCTTCTCAGAGCTTGCTCCTCCTCTGCTGCTCCCTGCTTAAACATTAACTGTTTGAAATCAAATGCCCATAAATGTGATTTATTCCTCAGGCCCACAGCAGTTCGTGGATATGCAAGTGCCTCCTATGTTTGGATGTCCTTCTGGAACCATCTGTGCCTGGCTCAGCAGCGATCCAGGTGAAATGCATGCAGGAGCTCTGACCTGAGAGCTCATGGGCCTGTCCTGGGCTGGCTGAGATCTGAGAGTACCACAGCTTCCAGGCTCCATTGCTTCACTTCCTTGGGAATCAAACCTCGGCTTTTAGAGCAACAGAATGATTGATCCAAACTCTCCATTCCAAAGTCACTGTAAGCCACAGACCCCCTCATTTTGTGACCAAACTTAGCCCTTCTGCTTCTAATTTTTAAAAACAGCAACCCCCTTCACAAAATGCTAGGTAGTGACTCATATAATACTTCAGTACAGTCATGCCTATGCTTACAAAAGGGAACTAAAGATGCATTTTCCAGTAAAACAAACATTTCCTCTATCTGTACAAAAGTCTAACACAGGTCATCCCTTTCCTGATTTCTGTTAAAGGTTGAAAGCACCACCTGTACAAAAGCAATGACAAAGGCTGTGTTTGACCAAAACCCTGATCTAGGCAGGTTTTCTTATAGACAGGGGATTTGGTTAAATGCACAAAAGCAACTGTGCAAAACAACCAATACAATACTGTATATCAAGAGTAATTAAAAACCTTCATTAAAAATGTGACAACCAAATCATTTTATATTAGACAGAGAAACCACTATTGACATTTGAAAATAATGAATAAACAGAATGTCAATTCACTAACATTTGCTATTTAGACTTTGATGCATACTCTTAGCTCTAAAATCTGCTCCTGGATACACACAGGAAACTCCTATTGAAGTCAGTTGGAGTTGTTTATGTGTAGTTGGCAGCGAATTTTGGCCCTCAGACATTTTTTTGTGTTCATTTAAGAGAGTAAAGGCTAGCATAACCCTCAGTTTAACCCTCTGTTTGAAGGCACTTCTCTCACTGGATCAAAATGTCAGGCTATGGACATTCTCTTAACACATATCAGACTAGTTCCCACGCAGCTTTGGCAAAAGTAGCAACGCTGGAATTACTTGCATAGGAATTGACCATTGATATAGACCGATAAGCTAGAGTGGGTCGAATATTTCCTCTGTTATTGCAAAATCTGACCTCTAGCACCGAACAATAAACTGTGTAATTGTCATGGCAGCCTTTAAGGTCCCCTGCCCTTGACTGTGTGGCGCTGCAATGAACACAGCAGAGACATGCCACCTCACTTATTACACCCCATCTAAGAGTTAGCTCACAAGCAGTGGCAGTGCCTACAGATTAGAGGGACTCTGTTTTTAGCGTAAATGATCAAAATAATGCAGTGTGTAGAAAGAGAGTTGCAGTCCCACATTTACATGGGAGCAAAAAGGACAGCAGGTTGTGTTTAGTTCTGCCTTTTCTCTGTGCTTATCCCACTTCAAATGGTTCTTTGCTTTTTGCACCTTCAGTCAGCAAGCACTTAAGTACATTTAGTGCCACATGCTTTCCTTTACACCTCTCCCTGAAGCATTTCCAACAAACACTGGTGCGCTATGCTTGGCACACTGAGTGGCTCAGGAACTCACCAGACACTTTTGTGCACAATCAGCAATCATCACTTTTCCTTACGAAGCAATAGGGATTTTCCCAGCCAGGAAGCCCACAGGCAATTACATATATATATATATATATATATATATTTTGTGCTTGGAAGCTTTAGTTTACCTAAGCCTCCCAAGTCTGATATTTGATGTTGATGAGCCATAACTGGTGTGAGCGAGCACATGTCCATGGCTCAAGGTTTGTCTGAACATCCCTGCAGTACAAAGTGATACAGGACTCACAGCACTGTTGGGTGTAAGAGGTCTTAAGAGAAAGTGAGGGCTGCTTCGTGTTCACTTCTACAGCACCCTCCTGAGTGCTTTTCCTTCTTCAGTTACAGTCCAAGATTTTACATGTGCAAGCATATGATGATTTATTCACCAAAATCAGTGTTGCAATTATAGTTGTAGGGGTTCTTACCATTTTTTAAAAATGCTTTTCATTTTAACTATAATCTTAGACAGAAGTAGGAACTCTTTTTTTTTTTTCTCTGTGTGGGATCTTAAATATTAAGATTTTCTTTTAGATAACTCTATGATGTAAAATCGTATCGTTTTCACAGCAATACTGCCATTGCTGTTAATTGCTATACACTTAAGGCAACTCCCAAAATACAATTGAAATGCTAATTTTTTTAGTCATCATCTAATTTTTCATTATTCTTTCATTTCACAAAAAAAATGTAATAAATACTAGTCAATAATAATTTTGCTGTTAGATTTAACAGTTAGATTTACAGTTTTAAATGTTTTTTATGACATCCAACTGTACCAAGGTGACAAGTCAACTGGTAAAACAACAATTTAAGCACCGCATTTACAGTCAAAAACATTTTTTGTCACTCCTCAGTTGATAAATTTCAACTGCTCTCTATTGTTAAAAACAATTTCTAAAATTACACAGTGAGAACATAACAGTCTCTGTCACTGTGTAATTAACTAGAACTGTTTGCTATATATAGAAATACTGTATTATACAGTGTTAGTTACTGTTAAAAAATACCAATTACATTTATAGTGAAAACCATTAAATTGATTTATCGCAAAACAGTTAATTCACTGTGTTTGTGCATAAAACTGCTAATAATGTGACACAAAATGTAGTTTCCATTTTGAACTCTGCAAACTTGGGAAAATTATAAGCAGGAAGATACAATAAAGCTAATGAACATCTGAAAAGCTTATATTCAATAAATTGCTTTACACTTAGAAAATACTTCTGCTGGAGAGACAGTTCACTGGTTTCCATCACAGTGTAATTCTTTGGCGTAATGGGAAATTTTAAAAAGAATTAAGAAGGGTCCAACTCTTCCTGCCAGGGTCCAGCTCACTTACGGGCTGAAATAAATCTTTATTTTCAACTTAGTTTCAAGTGTATTCCAATACTTTGCTAATCTTGGTCTCGTAAGTGTGGAACATAGATGCTGTGTATCAGTGTTAGATATATTCACCTTCAGCATATTTTAATTTTTGATATGTCTTCTTTCATAGCTAACAATCAGTAACAATTTCTTGATTAACATTTACTCTGGAGTTTAGATGTTGCCATAAAGTATATAGATGTTATTTCAAGATTCAGTTGAAATGTAAACAAATAATTTTTCATTTTGTCTATTGTCAATAAACTATAATAATCAAGTAGATATTTACCAGTTTGTCAACACTGCATGGACAGAAACAAAGCAATCTGGAATACAAATTTTGCTCATGGTACAATGAAACTAAGTATAGTCAAAATAATACCATAGCATATTGAAGTAAATCCATACATCCCTTCATTTTAAGTATTTTGTTTTCTTTTAACAGCTGTTTGGAAATTTTTTACTTAGAGGGAGAGATTCCCAAACCTTGTTGCAATCTAGTCCTCATTACATTCCAGGGGGAAAGATGACTTTCTTTTAGCCTTACCTAGAGTGATTTGAAATCATTATGTTCCTAAAATGCACCATTTTGTAGCTGTTCTTCTAATAATATTTAAAGCATCAGTGGACATATCAGAAAAAAAGATATGTGAATTGGTGTCTGAATATACCTTTTTTATTAATAGACATTATTCCTATTGCTTGCAGTGATGACGTCTTGCTTCCTTACAAGTAGGAAAAAGAATCTCCCCGTTCTCTAATAAGAATATAGTAGGACTTCAGTATTTGCAGACACTACGTCTCGATATTCAGATGCTAGAATAATGTTCAAGAAGTAAATACTTTGCTGCCTTTATACAAGTATTGAGGAAAAATAATGAGGTATCACCACTAGGCTCTCTTTCTAATTTAAAAGAACACTTTGATTTTTGAAGAATTTGCTTTACAAACTTGAACTTGCAGAAGACAAGAAATTTGGTGAATAAACCTCTTCCCACTAGTCCAAATAATTCACCAAAATGAGAAAAAAAATCTCAATGATTTAGCTGTTTCCCTCTTAATTTCTGATTTGTCATTGTTTTTCCTTCATAACATTGGATACCAAGTAATAAAAAACAATTAAAGACAATTTACAGTTTACAGTTTACGTAAGTGCAATTTTTGCTTGTGAATAGTTTGTATAAGCAGCATGAAGGAGGAATTTAAAAAAAAAAAGAAGTGGTGATTTTGTCCTACACTGGCAATGTACATCACAAACTCTTGAGTGCAGGGCACAGACATGCTGAGAGTTATCATCTCTTTTTCAAGCAGCAAAGGCATAGACCCCCACTGCTCTGGGATGCTGCTGTCCTACAGGCGATGTGAGACTAAGGCGAGTGATTCATTTGGAATCCAGATATTTCTCAAGAAAACCTTCAATACTCTGGGACAGAAAGGGTAATTACGAGGAGAGTGATAGGGGCTAACAAGGCCGATACTGCAGCTCATTTCCTTTGGCAATCTCCAGTTTTCAAAATGATTGTCCTAACTAAGGAAAAACAGGTTGTGGGTGACCTTTTGTTATCAGCCATTTTCTTTTAAATATGAGATAGGTTATATATACTGCGTTTTGTGTATCAGGATCATTAATTCAACCAAGCTGGTAGAAAGTGTCTGTACTAAGATGGAAATAAAAACATCACGCTCAGAAGGAGATTAAAACCCAAAGACAATGCAAATTATTACTTTCAGTCAAAATTTCGAATGAATTTTACTACCTCTGGAATGGTGCAGCATTTTGATTTTTAATTAAAATGAAATCAAGTAATTTCACTTACTTTAAAACTGAGACTGGCAGTAATATAACAAGAGTGTCAAGAGTTTATGTCGGTCTTGGCTTAAATCATGCCTGTTTTAAAGCAATGCTTGAGACGCGATCAATTGTCTTGTGTAATTCAGCTGTTGCAGGCATCAAATTGCAGCTCAATGAGCACCACACAATCACCTGTTTCTCTTACATTTCCTCAGTACAAAACCTGATTTCACAAAGTACTTTTATTTTTAGCAGAAGAGGAACCAGACCTCTGATATTTTACTTTATTGGAAATACATTTTTTCATGTAGTCTCATCTTTAAGGTGTGATGTTGATTGGTCTCTGGTTTAAATGATGCATGCAGTTTCAACAGTAAAACTAAATATCAGTGTCTCTAGCTATATAAAGCATAGAAAGGGTTATGTTTCAGCAAGCTTTATCATATCAATTAATGAGCCTTTTCATGCCTTCTTAACTCTTATTTTACGATAAAGTTTTAAACTAGAAATCACTGTGACAAGTTAATGACCTCGAGTTTAATGTTTAAACTGGGACGTTACTTAGGTCACAGCATGAATGAAAACAAAAATCTTTTTATAAACTTCCTCCCTTTCGGTGCATGCAGCCTTTCCCATTCTGTGCCTCCATGGGTGTCAGCTGGTCCTTGGCAGGAGAAGACATGTTCTTGCATTCTCGGACTCCATGGTCGTCACCTAGAGTGAGCAGAGCAGTTAACACAGCACAGCAGCATCGAGCTCTTCACTGGTTACCCGGATTTGTTGATATGCTTCCCCGATGGGCTGGTGATTTCACTCATTAGTTTTACAGTAAAAAAATGGAATTCTTTCAGGCACTACAAATGCCAGCTCTAACAGAAGCACAAGAGCTTCAAAGTGGATCAAAGCTAACTTTTCTGGCTCCTGGTCTCCCTCACAAAATTCCTGATTTGTGTATGTATGAATGAGTACAAAACGGGAAGCCACAAGAACAAAAAATTTTACCCTTTTAATTTCAGTGAGGGGGAAAAAAAAAGTGGCTGAAAAGCTAAGGTCTATCCCATGAAGACCAATAATTCAGCATCCCAGAGTCTCATGAGTTCAGGGATTTTTACTGCATGTATATTTTTCTGTTGGATATGTTTTTTTAAATGGTAATTTAGATGAAATGAGGAGATTTTCCCCTTCCCAATATCTGAATTCTCCAAGAATGCTGTAATTTTAAAGCAAGATTGTTCACTAGTAATTTTCTTTTTTTTTTCTTTTTTTTTTTTTTTTTTGAGTTTTGGTCAAGCTGGAGCATCAGTGAAGCAGTATCCTCTTCAGATACTGGTGTGTTTATTAGCTTTGGCCTTGGATGATATCTCTCTGTGCTTTCTGAGCTGTAGCTCTTAGCTGCTTACCCCTGGCAGAGAATGCCTGGTAGTCCATGAGGCAGCTGTGAAGCCTGCACATGTCCTCTCACTGAATCCGTGTGAATGGAGGATGTAGTGAAAGGGGTCTGCACAGCATCACTTCTGAGAAATCACCTCCTCCCATGCTTTCCAAGCCTGAGTCAAACAAGGGGGATGTTCCAGTCACACTGATTTCCACACCCATGCTGACTGGCTCTTTTTTGATCTCTGTGCATTTTACTTGCAATCTAATGTCACATAATATTAACAGACTTAATTAACTGAGGAGGTGACCTTACTCTCATTCCAGTCAAGAGGAATTTGGCTTTGAGTGAAAAGGAAGGGGATAAGATGAGGTAGGGTCAGAGGTCACCCAGTTTAAAGAAATTTATCTAGGTTCTCTTTAAAACCTACATAAATCTTTCTCTCTTCACTTTGGGGATAGACAGCTAGAGGAAGTAAAAAACATGGCAAAAGATTTGTAGACAGCTTGTCATTAGGAGGCAAAGGTAAAAAGAGCGGAAGCCCTCCCACTGCGAGATTTTTCCCATTTCTATCACTTTCTGTTTTTCTATTCCCCAGTAAGGCGTAGAAGGGAAGAAAAAGCAGCCTGTATTCACGTTATAATTAGTGCAAACTTGCAAAGTTGAGAAATGTCCAACAGACAGTAAGGACCCTCTTCACAAGTATATCATAGTCCCACTGTGGGATACTCATTCATCACACAGCAAACAGCCAAATGGCTGCAGTTCATGTGCCAGGTGCCCATCACAAGGGCACACATGCGTTATAGACAGGTTTTCATGGCACATATCCCTATAGCTTTTTGCCCAGGCCGATCTAATATCTGTATCTCCACTCCCATCATGTGGATGGAAGCACAGCTGCCTTGCAATGGGGAAACCCACCACCTTTTTCTGGTATGACAGATGCACATTTGATCAAAGGTGGGTGAGGGAAGACCACACTTCCTAAAGCATACAGAATGGAATGATTTTCAGAAAATGATATCTAGCACAGAACCCATTCCATCAAAGGACCTGGGAGGATTTTGAAGAAACACAGGAGAAGTACATGGAGCCTGCAGTGCCTCCAGCAATCTGCATCCAGCCTGCAGACTCCAGCATGAACATTTGTTGAGTAATTTGATCAGATATAATATTAGGAAGGAAAAAACCCAAACAACTAAGTATTTATATCCTGTAACACAAAGGATGAAAGAGCAATGAAAAACTTATCTGTTTTAAACCAATCTACTACCACAGCACAGGATTGTCTAGTTTATACCCAAAGACAGAAATGTCACAGGAAAGGGGAATAGTTTAATTTATTCTTTTATATTCCTTGCAACTTCCAAAGTATGAATAGTTTATGGAGGGAAAAGCTTATAACTTATATAATAATAGATTGTTTATTATTCACATAATATTATTATTTTCATAATAAGAATATTAATATCTCTTTCCTCAAAACTTCCATCATATTTTGTTCTCACAACTACCTGATTTCCAATGATAGAAAACCAAAACTCTGTAGCAGGAAAGATAAAGCCCATAATTTGAATGAAGAGGCTCTTCGCCTATTGAGCATTTATGAGTACATAATATTTGGCATTTGAAGAATCCTTTGGCATACTATTCACAGAAAAAAACCAAAAAAACAACAAAAAAAAACAATCAGAAACTTGAGAGACAAAAGTAAAAAAATATGTGAAAAACACCTGATTTATCATTCTAGTCAGGTTTCTGAATGCTGTTCAATTTACAGCTGTTTAGTGATGTATTTAATAGCTATGACTAAAATAATAATATGGAAAAACAACAGATGACTAAAGCAAATTTTTCTTGTAGATATCCATGGATAATCTCATTATGAAATAGCAAGAGCATGCCATTTACTATGAAAATAATACTATTGATAAGTGATAAGACTACTATAACTTTTTGCTTTGATTTTGGCTTTAGAATTTGGCTAAAGATGCAATCCCTTTTCTGAAAACCACTCCTATTTGCACCAAGTGTATTTATGTCCATGAGCATTTGGCAGTGCTTGTGGTCAAGGAGCTGTGGAAACTGCTGCTGTTTGTGAAATTTTTCCTCGGAATTTCTTGTCGCTTAAAAAAGTTTCTGCCTTGTCACATGTTTTCAAGGCCACTGCAGGAGAGCATCAGTATGTACTTCTGAAGTCTGCCAGGGGAAGATGCTGATTACTGTAAAAGGAAAATGTTTTCTTGATATGTGAGTGATGTGGAGGGGAGAGGGAGCTAAGGGTCATGGTTTAGCACTAAAATGGCTGCCAGGCTTACAATGGCAAATACCGAGGAGCTCCTAGATGTGATCACATAAGTATTTCTTTTTCTGACAGGATATCTATGATGTAATTACACTTTTTTTGACACTAGCTCATTTATTGGAACTGGAATTTTCCCTCCTGATTTAACTAGTAAACTTGCTAACAATCTCTCACTTTTTCTAAAGGAAAGAATAACTAATCTAAAGGTACAATCTCCTTAAACAGTGAGTTGTTCATGCACTGTTTCTCCCTTTTCTGCTACAAGAAAAGACAAAAGCCCAACCCAAAAAGAAGAAGGAAATGCTTATTTGTGGCTTCACCCTCTCCACATTTTAAACATATAATCCTTTTGTACTGTGGAAAGAAAATACTATATATTTTCAATATGCAATTATGAAGGAAAGTAACCAATTATTATATTATTTCTATTTCTTCTGGTAGATTCAGCTCTGAGCCAGAAGCAACACATTCTAAAACATTAACTGCTGCACCAATGTAGGTCTAGTGAGCACTTGCTAGATGTGCTAAGAAATGCTAAGAAAAAGCAACACTTAACTTGTTCATTGAAATTTGAGCCTTCTGTCTTACAGACTGTCTTGCCTTGCAATGTAAGGTGGAACCAAAAGTATGTATTCTACTGCCATCTGCATGAGCTGTTAAAATGGGTGGAGCAGTGTTCTTTGTCTTCTCCATGACTCAGCCCTGATAACTCCCTCGGGGCAAGCAGCAGCCACCCTGGTGGGGGGGCACATCTGCTAATGGGCCACCCAAAGTCTCTCATCATCATTCACAGAATTACATCATCCCATCGTGAGATGCCCCGCCCTGGGGGAGGAACCAAACATGCCTACCTGTATATAATCCGAGACTTGGAACACTATGAGAGGATCACCACTGGATTCCCAGAGGACAGGAGCTATCAATAATCACCACTGGACCTCCAGAGAAGGATCAGACCCTTCTGCAGGATCACCTCTTCCACAGAACCACATCTATCACTCCAAGAGGATTGCAGCCACCATTTAATTGGGCTGTGACCACCATCCTGACAGACAGGGTGTCAGGTCGTATTCTGACTTTGTCAGTTTTAGCCAGTGTTTCTATACCATTGCCTTTATTCTAATTTTCCTACTAAATTGTAGTTCTCACTTGGAATCTCTTGCAAAATATTTGTGTGTAGCTAATTCCTCATGCTGGTTTGCCTCCAACCCAGTACACAGACACATCAGCTGGAGCTGCAATTATCAAAACCAATCCTTTAGTGGATCTAACAGGAGGAAAGAATCAACAGTGCAAAGGGAGCACCACACCACTGATAGGAAATGCTCAAGGTTGGCAACTTCACTTTTTACTCCTTTAAAAAATTTGTATATATTTTGAACTTTCCTGCTTGCTGATGTAGGGCCCACTGCCATCACAGAAATACAAGAAAGAAATGTTCTAAAACTGGCAGGAAGGTGCTTTGGAGATAACTGGGAGCTTTTTGTAAAAGTGGTACTGTTTCTTCTCAGCTGAGACCCAATTCCTAACCCATACATACATAGTAAGATCATATGGCAGCAATTTTTCAGGTAAATTTTTCAGAACCATAAATGTGGAACAGAAAAAGGAAAGACTATCTCTATCCCCTTGCATGAACAGTGGCACTTTTGTCATTTTCCCTGTGCCCTAAATAGACTGGATTCAGTAGCTTTGAGTTCATGACATTCTTCTCACCCCAATCTCCAGCTCATAATAAGCTAGTAGCTTAGCAGTCTTCTTTTCCTTTTTCCTTTTTCCTTTTTCCTTTTTCCTTTTTCCTTTTTCCTTTTTCCTTTTTCCTTTTTCCTTTTTCCTTTTTCCTTTTTCCTTTTTCCTTTTTTTTTTTTTAAATTGGCTAGGAAGGCAGGCAAGCTTTACAACCAAAACAATCAATTTCAAGCTGCCGAACCCAATCAGGCCGATTTGAGAGTGACCCTTTAAATTGAGTGTGAAATTGGGAGATGGAGCTCCCCTTTCCTACTCCGGTGCTGGTGGAGAAACCATCACTTCCTTTCGTAAGTGGGTGCATTAATAGTTGTGCTGTTCTTGCAGACATTATGTGCTAACAAAACTATGTGTGCCTGGTTCTGTAGCAGGTTACAGGGGAAAAACAAAGACAAGGCCATCTGGCTCCACCAGTTTGTATGTATAATGTCCAGATACTAATGCTTAATGCACTTGTAAACCTAAGTTGTCTCTCTCTCTCTCGGGGTCTGATTTTAATTTGGGTAATATTCCCGTTAATAATAACATCTAATTACAACATCCATTAAAAGTTAGTAACATTAATTTAACAGGGAGAAAATCTAATAGAGTTCTTAGAGCGGTATTGGCATTTTTCCATTAAATTAATGTTACAAACTTTTAAAAGGATGTCTTAAATAGGCATCGTTAGTGGTGGGAATATTAAACAAATTAAACTCAGGCCTTTAATATGAGGTGGGAGCCTATTTATGAATCCAAGCAAAGGTGTCTGCTATGCCTTTCAACCCATTTAAAATGTTCAACAGGAAGCATAAGGCTGTGCAAAATTTGCAGTACCTAAGTTTCCTTCTAGTAAAGGCTCAAATGAATGGCTTTTTTTTAATTTTACAGTATCTCTTCGCCTGGCCGTGTGGTCCACACATTCCTTGCTTGGCTGCTGCTGTTCTTTCTTTCCAACAATGATGTTCTGGCCTATTAATTTCCCTCTTTTTGGTTATTTTGGTTTGTTTATTTGGTTTGTTTGTTTGTTCCTTTGTTCAAAGAAGATGATCATGAAACCAAATGATGACCAGTATCTCCTGCTACTTAAGCAGAGGCCTTGATAGTTTTGAAAGAGACTCGCATATTTGCCTAAAGAGGGGGAAATTGTATCAGAGATATATAGATTTTGAAAGGCATGGTTTTTTTGTCTAAATCCAGACCTCATCTGCAGTAGGCAGCATCTACAGTTTAAACATGAGCCTGCTCAGATGGTCAAACCAAACTGTTAAGGGATTAATTTTTTAAAGATGATTCTTAGTTTACAGGCTGACTAGGGACAGAACTTTTTATAAGGCAAACACTGGATTAGACAGATTATATTCCCCTTGGGGTAAGGACAAAAGGAAGAGCTACATGTGAGAGAAGTTAGTCAGATGCTTAATGTAATACTGGAAGAGGATCAGCAAGGGACTGGCCTCATTTTGTGCCCCGTGTACAACACAAGCTTCTAGCACAGTCTATTGTTAATGCTTCAATAATACAACAAAATTTAATAAAGCAGCAGTCACAGCAAAACCAGCAGAGCAGTGCAGTGCGGTCAGACTCAGCAGGCTTTAATAATGCATGGCTTCAAATTTTCAGCCAGCACTTTGCTGCTTCAAGACTTTCCAAGCAGACATCAGCAAACACACCATATTCAGAATACCTGGAATAGATACCAGGATGGGATCTAGATATGAGAAGTTTCTGCTTGACATCTCTGGACTTGAGCAGCTCTTCTGACTACACACTATTAAAATTTATTAAAACCCTTTTTAGAAGGGTCTGATCTAATGTAAATACTGAAATAGGAATGCATGCACACTTACAAATCCCCACAATTACCTGTATCATTCATTAGGCAAAATGATAAATTTGTGAAATTGTTTTGTTTTTTGTTTGCCTTGCTATATGGACATCCTTCTCCTACTTGTATGTTTGCGTGCCTCACCAGATTTCAGCCTGTGATGCCCAGCTGCTGGGCAAACCCCATGGGCTCCTTCTGTCTCCTATTTGGGCACCAGAACCATTTTCCCACAGTACAGTGTGCAACTAATGAAGTAGTGAAAGAACCATAGGTTAACAAATAGCTTATAATCTTGCTGAAAAATGCATGCTGGGTGGCCCCAAGATAAAAAAAGCTACCCTGGCTAGCTATTAGCCCTCTCTACCCTGGTGTGGGCAGTATGGTAGGATCCTTTCCCAAGAGCTGAACTGTGCAGACCCCAGAGACAGGATGTGAGGCTCCTTGCACTGATATCATCAGCCTTAAGGGCTCATTATCACTACTTAACAGTGTATCTGAATTTTGGTCTTTTTCAGGCAGTCCCAGCACAATCTCCTGCTTGCACACAGGGCTGGCACACAGAGCTTTCCAGCTCACAAGTAGTTCTTGCCTGGAAACTCAGTCCTTATGAAGCAGAGGCAGCTTTTCATTATTACTCTGAGTGCATTTTGCTTGTGAATTCCACTCATCAAACATAAAAAAATCCCCAAGACAACAACAGCCTCCAAAACATGTTGACTTCAGGGTTTATTGCAATAAATAATGGTGATGGGAGAGTGGGCTGCAATTTGAATGGCCATTTCTGTGAGTCAAGTTGTTCATGTCTCAGACAACAACAGCATTTTGATTAGTTATAAATAAAAATAATTATAAAATGAATAAGAAAAAATTAATTATTATTGCTTTAAAATTGATTATTAGCTATTATTTTTTTCTTATTATTTAAGGAGTATTAAAATGTTATTTTCATGCTGGAATATGGCAGTCAGAAAAATGTAGGAAAAACAAATACAAATAAAATCATGTTTTGTTTCTGGGTGGCAAATTGAATGACAAATTGCAACAAACAAGCTTGGTGTCTTTTGGTTTGGTTTAGTTTCTTGGTTGTTTTTGTTTTGTTGGTTTTTTTGTTGGTTTTTTTTTAATCCTTGGGTATCTGTTTAGCTATACTTCTGAGCGCAGATAAGAAAAGAGGTTTTACATTACCCAAATGCTAAAATACGCCAGCATCCAAGTAGTTTAGTGATACTGTTTGAAAGAAGAAAAAAGTCTAGTGTGCCATTAAGCAGATTGGTTTTCCTCTTTTGTTCCACAATAAGCTGTTAGTTGGGAAAATGTACAGCTATTTGTATTATCCTACAGCCAGTAGTGTAAGATGCAATAATATAGTGTAAATTTATAACCCATGCAGACTTACAAGCAGACTGTAGAGATGTATGTTGCCTAAAGCAAATTAGATTATTATTGTAGTGGTATTAGAATAAATTCAATTAAAATGTTAAAGTTGCTTTTTTTAAACAAGAATATTTTGCTTTCTCCTAATACTTGCTAGTATATTTTACTTAGAATGTATTATTAAACTAAATCATCAGATTATTTTATGTTAACAATTTTAAATATTCAAGACTAAAAAAAGAACAGCATGTAAAGACCTTGTAAGGGCTGTTGCTTGCTTTCATACCTTCCCCTGTTACATCCAGACACTAACTCAAAATGATTCAGAAAAGGATAGGTCTATGTGCCTGTTCACATACCTTTACATATGGCTTCAACATGCCCATGAAACATAAAGAAGAGAGGATAAAATCCTTAAGATCAATCAGTAAACAACCAATATACTGTATATACCAATATACCAGTATACTGTCCTCCCTAACATAGGTTTTTCACAACAAAGTAGAAGCATTCTTATGGCACCTCCACAACAGGGATTGGTTCAATCAATAGGGATAAGCTACTGTTAATTAGTCTGATCTACTTTAATAACTTTATTCAGAAGGAAGGATGGGGGGAGGCTAGGGGAAACTTCCCTGCTGTCAGTATATGCCCCATAGAGGGACCTTATATCAGCAATTCAGTGGGAGGAAGTCATGTGGAAGCATTTCTGTATTGTTCCCATGAGCATTCATCTCCTAATTTGCATTAAACCAGTAGGCAGTCGACACTGGTTTGGGTCCATACCTGTAAATCTTCTATTATGAGATGAAAGTATTAAAGTGTGGCTCTCAGACAAACTTGCTTCCTCCTCAGGTTGAACAAAAGCAGCGATGTCTAATGCAAACAAGATTAGCTGTAGTGTTTGGGAGGGGGAGGGGGGATGCTCTGGGTGTGTTTTTGTTTTTAAACTGGAAATTTTTTTTTGTGCAAAATTATCCATACACCTTCAGTGTTTAGCCAAACTCTTCAGTCACTCCAGCCCCTTTGCCAAAAGAAGCCCCAAAACCACTGAATCCCCCTCCACTGCACACACCCACCCACCAACCCATACACCCATGCCACCACTACCCACACCCCCTGACCTGCAGCAAAGCAGCATTCCCACAAGGATTTCCATGGAAGGGGAAAATTTTCCATTTGTGTAACTCTGTGCCCTACTGATCTATAAAGGAGTACTCTTATTTTCCTGATGTGCAGAGCTGGCCCAAATGTTCCCCTGTTGGAAGTGTTTAGTTTTCACAGCCAGATTTATACCTGTATATTCCTCAGACAGGAGTCAGTCCAACCAAATCAATTATCTTGTTCTCTCTGCTTCTTGTGGTGCTATCTCCATATGTGTTTCTGCATTTTCTATCTCTCCATCTATCTATAATTCTACAACTAGAGCTTGGCTTGGAGGGCAATAGCAGTAAACTGTTGTTCAAAGGAGATTGCAAATTGCTTGGAGCAGGGAACTGTCTTCTTAATTAGTCTGGAAAACATCACACACACTTATGGCACTATAGGAATAATAAATAATAATAAAAATAGTTCCTGAATGTGGGTTCATATTGCCCAAAGGCAAAGGCTGGGCAGCTGTTGGAATGATGATGGTTCCCAGCAATAAATATGGGTGGATTAAGCATCAGCTCCAGGAAGGATCTTGTCAAGCTGCAGATTCCTTCCCAACCTGATACCTGACAGTGCATCTACTTCAGGTATATTCACTGGAGATATTTTCTCTGATAGGATATAAAGTTCACTCTGCTTTTAAATGACAAGGTAAAAAGAGAGAAGTAATAAGGTAACTTCCCAGGGTGAGCTGAGCAGCCTGCTTCAGAAGTGTCCTTGCTCTGACCTTTATAGGCCTTTTTTTTTTTTTTTTCTTTAAGGTAGAAAGTGTGTAAAGACAATCCAGCAAGACTGCTCTTCAAGCCCAGCAATATAGTGACAGCCTTTGGAAACAGCTGTGCAAGGAGACTGACAGATTCATCAGGCAGTGTGGCCCTGCTGCAGGTCTGCCTCACTGAAATGGTTTAAGCTTTTTTACAGCTGCTTAACCTAGGGGAGAAAGGGAGGAGACAGAGAGAGGCTGGGAATTTTGCTATCAGGGGCTGCAACACTCTGCTCTGCTCTCCCGTGAGACTGCTCCTGGAGTCTGATCTGTTTAGTAATGCAAGAGATAGCTTCTGCCTATTAAGGCCAAACAAAGGGTATAGAAAAAAAAAAAAACAAACCTGCCTGAATACAGCTTATTTGGTGGAATCTACACTTTTCTGTAAATGAATTAAATTGCTAGATAGTGATGTATCTCAGCAAGACCTATTCATTGGAAACCAGCAACAAACATAAACTTGAGTCAAATCCTGCAGACCATATTTACTGATTACTTAGGCAAAGCTCCCTGCAAATTAAATGGAAGTTTTGCCTGATGAAAAACTGTTAGATTTGGTACCCCTTGGTACCCTTGAGACCCACATTCATATCTTTACAGTTTCCTTGCTTTTTGTTTCTATCTGGAAGTATTCTATAAGTGATTTTGGGAAAAAAAAAAGAAAAAGAAAAGTTTTATTTTTCAATTGAGGTAAATTCATGTAGGATACCCAAGACATTTGATCCATCCCTGACAGCCTATGTAGTATAGGTGAAGCTTAGAGTCTGTGAGTTGAGATAGCAAATCTGCCTTTACCTTTAACAAAGATCTGTATTTTATCCCTATATCTGAAGTAGATTTCAGAAATGGCTGCATGTCTGCCTGTCTGTTTGAAGCCACAACTGATCCCCCAGTGTGCTGCTGCAATTCCCCATGGCCCAGGGAAGCAGACAAGATACACTTCTTCTTTGACCTTTGCAAGGTACCATGACCAATAGCAGTAGCCAAAATACAGGCAGGCATACTGCTGCCAGGAGGAGACAGAGCTGGGACCATACTAGTCTTTAATCTTCTCAGGACATAGCACATATTTTCTTTTTTTTTCTTTTTTTTCTTTTTTTTTTTCCTGGGGTTTTGTTTTTTTACTGGTTTCTTTCCCCCAGTACACTTTTTTTTCCCCCCAGTGTTATGGGAAGTGCTTTTATAGCAGCCAAAGCTTACTTTTTGGGTACAAATGCAAGTGCCTTTTGTCTAGATCCACATATATTAAGACTTAGATCACGGTATTTTTCTTAGTATTAATGACCTACCATAAGGCCTTCCAAGGATGTGCTGAAATTCACCAGTAAATTGCTGCAGGCTTGCTACAGATGCCTGTACAAGTTCAAAGGATTGAAAACTGAGTGGGGTGGAAGAAAAATTCAGAGCTAACATAAGGAAAATATAATCTTTCAAAATTCCACAGTTATTCTCCTGGAAGTTGTTAGCCTAGATCCTAATCAAAAAAGGAAAAAGAGAAATTATTACAACAGTCAAGATCTGGAGGATGCAAAGTACACTCAAAGAAACAAGAGGCAATTTCAGTTCACAATGCATCTCACAAACAGTATGATTATCCTTACTGCAAAGAGTTTTTAACTGTTTTACACGAAGGGTAACAAGTGACTGAAGATGGAGATCTGGGAGACAAGAGTTTCTTACATCCTGTCATTCTCAGTGGGATAAAAAAAATCTTCCATGTGAGATTAATCTTTGTTCAAAAGCACTTTACCTTCATGTAAGTAGTTTGTATACACTTGAAGGCAAACCTGCAAAGCTGAAGAACTCCATCACTACTATGCAACTTCTAGAAATGGAAAAGAACCAAGAAATGGGATGTAAAAATGCCAGAGCCTCTGTGAGACACATAATTTTTTCAAGCTGCTGGAGACTGCTAAAGACTGAATTCTAATACTAAAATCTGGATCAACAGCAGATATACTAACATATAGCTAAACCAGTAATTAATACAGTTATCATGCTTATTATCTTGACTGCAGCCTTTTCTGTGCAGAAAACGCTAATTGTTTATCTGTGCCTTATATTAAGGCAGCAAAATTCCTGTGAATCTTGCTTCTATTGTTAAGGAATAATTTCTCACAGCAGCTTCTGTAGGCTGTTTTGGGAGGTAAATAAACAATGACAGAATAAACTGAATACTACTAATAACAATAATAATAAAACTCAAGAAAAATAATAATAAATAATATGATAATGATCATAATCATCTATAAAATATACTGATTAAAGTCATAATAGCAATAAATATAACATATTGGTAAAAAGAAGAAGCCAGGAGCCTGATTGAAGACCAAGAGTGAAGTACAGACTTGTACTTTTTTGATACTCAGAAATGCATTTATAAAGTAAGCAGTCTATTTGAAGGATGGATACAGGGCACCACCAAGCAAGACCTACAAAAGCTCAGCAAGCTACATCAAGACAAACCTCGAAGTTCAGTGACTGCGTTGTAATATTCAGTGCTCCTTTTCTGAAAAATAATTCCTTTGTCTGGAAAGTAAAGAAGAAAACAGAGCATCAAAGCAGATTTCTCAATCAGTATTGGAAATCAGTGCTAGGAGTATGATAAAGAGCTAAAATTCTAGTTTCTTGTTACCAATATCTTATACTCAGTGGTGTTTAATTTTTATTTTCTGAACAGACAGATTATTGTCATTTATTCATTGAAAAATCAAGATCATGTGTTCTCAGTTCCTTTTAGTCATCCTGAAGACAATCCCACCCTTCCTTGCAATCTTGCTTCAAGTACTATGTGTTTTACATGACATAAACTAATCATTCCATATCTTAATGCTTTTGCTTTCAAAAGAAAGGGAATACGTCACATAAATCACATAAACATCTCTTGTCCTTTATATTGGAAAATAGGTATATATATTATATATTTGCATTATTTAGCCCTTCAAGCAACATTTCTTGAAATTACCATTTTTTAATCTAAATATAGGCTTCACAGTCCATCTCAGTTTACTGACACCGATTTTTGCAAGAAAAAAGAGTAAATATGGACAACTTTGCAACAACTTGTCTTTCTTCTACCCAAATGCACAGGGAACCAGGTGCTCTGCTGAGTGGTCTCAGAAAGGTCACTGAGGGCAAAGGATGATATAAAAAGTACCTAAAAGCACAGCAAATCAATCATAATTAACGCTTGGAGGTACTTCCTGCACACAAAGACCCTGGAGGGAAAGATCACAGGGAAGGATCACAAGACAATGAATGTGCAGATATTGGAGCAAACAGGTTTACTCACTCCAGGCTTCCCTTTTGGTTGAGGAGTTTGTGCTCCCCCCACAGTGAGAGGAATGTGGGACACCCCACCTTGCACATACAAAAGGGTTCAGGTCTGAGGCAGAGCTGAGAAGGTGCAATGGATAGGCAGACCTTCAGAGAAAGAGCTTTCAAGCACTTTGCACATAAGCAACTGTAAATACCACTTGAGTACCTACAGCCCTTGTCAAGGCCCTGGCCACCTCTCCTGCTTTGCACAGGCAATTATCATTATATAAAACACCCTGAAGCTAATTGTATGGCCAAGGAAAAAGCTGTGTTTTAGACACAATTTATAAACTGTGTAGGCACAGAAGGTGAAAGGTGTAGGCATTTACTGACCACAAAATCTACAGTTTTGAAACACCTGCAGAGGGCACCTGAGCCAGTCTTTAATTCACGTATTAGTATCTTTACCTGAAACAGAAAGAAGGTTTGCAGGTTAATGGACTGAATTTCCCTCTCTTGTACACTGTGGAGTGAGAGTTATTTTATGAGAGAAGAAAAAGTTGACACCCTTTCTCTTTTCTCTCTTCTTTCTCTTCTAGTCCAGCCAGAATGTCTTCTGGACTAAGCCCTGGGCTACAATGTCTTGCAAAACAGAGAAACATGCACGTATCTGGAGCTGTCAACCGCTGTGTATGCCCAGAAACAGACCCTTCAGCACATGGCATGTGTTTCTGGCATCCCCAAGGTCATATGGCATTCAGACTGGGTGTAAAGGAAGACTTAATTTGAATTAAACATTTGCTTTACACAAGAATGCAGCACGAACACCTGAAATCCAAACGTTTGAATACATCCTGGTCCTTTATTGCAGAACATCAATGCAGATTTATTGCAGCCTAAAACCACAGACTTGATTTGTTAGACAAAATCAACAGTTCCTGTGTAGATCAGACAAGAGAGAAAAGCATAGCCAATGCTACAGAGCTCGTTTTAAATTTGTGCTCACTATAGGTCAACTATTTAAAGCATCTTTTACAGGAAAAAATAATTTTTGTCTGATATTAACCATTCAAATGCAGAACATGTGATACATGGTGTGCTGTTATTGCTTGAGGCAGAAGTCCAGGGGCCTATTGCACACCAGACTTGAAACTTAGTGACAATTAGTTGGTGTCTACTTCATCCTACAGTCCTGAATGTTGAAATGACAGTGACCAGTTTGGTAATACAGCACCTGAGGCAATATACACCACTGGTATATCCTTTAACCCTTCACCCTCCTCCACTCAAATCCACCAAATCTGTATTGAACTTTGTCGTGGTTTTGAACCAGTAATTAACAAAAAGGGGAAAAAAAATAATTACTTATTTCTTGCTGTGAGATATGGATTAAAACAAGAGCAAACTAGGCATAAAACTTAAAAGGAATAAAGAAAGTTTATTGACAAACTACAAGAATAAGAACACCAGAATAAACTTTTAGAAAAACCTTTTCATTTCTCACTGCCCACCATTCTTTTGTTCACATGACAACAGAGACAAAAACTTTAGAATTTTGATGGTTTAAACAATCCTAATTCCTTCTATAGTCTTTTCCTCAGTTTCTGTAGAGAAACAGAAGTTCCTTTCTGTTAATTTATGGAGTTTTTCACAAGAAAACTATTTTTGTTATAGTTTTCTGTTTCCTTGATATCAGCTGCCCAGAGCTGCTGTTATCAAAGCCCACCCCTCCCATTCCACATCACTCTGAAATGTGTTATGGGTCATGATGTTTAGGGATAGTACTTTTAAGGATAAGTTAGTCAAAGGCAAAAAGTATTCTTCATCTGTTTCTGTGAGCTTCACTAGAAAACAGTTTTCTCATTGCCTCTCAAGGCTTCAAATCTCCCAGCACTTCACTATACCACAATTACTCTACTTTTTACTCAAATTTACACTTTGAACACTCTATTCCTCCCCATACTCCATCATGAATTAAAGGAGCTCTTTTCAGGACTTCATTGTCCATCCCCATAGTTTTAACAGAAAGATATTTCAGCTTAATTAAAGCATCTTCTTAATTCTCTACCTTTCTTGATGCTTCTTTTCTTTCTTGCCACTAATAGTTTATAAAGTCTCTTTTCATGTTGATCACTCTCTTTTTCTCTCTCTGGATAAAAAGATTAATCCGTAAGTCTCATCTGGATAAGAAAGAGTTAAAATCCTGCTCAAGCTTTTGTAGATGGTTCGGTGATCTCTGCTGAACAGGAGCTGGAGCCGTCTTCGATATAAAGTTCCTCATAGCTGCTGTAAAGAGTGTAGTCGGTGTCTCTGCTTGCAGCAGGCTTAGAGCTCTTCTCCTTCTTTACTCGACAGTTTCCTGGTAAATTCCATCACAGCAAAACCTGCAGCCAAGCCAGGAACCAGCCTGGCCCGGCTTGGCTCGGGGCAAGCTCCCGCAGGCCCCATCTCCCGGCTGGGAGAACGGCAGGCCCAGCCCGGCCCCCGCCCGGCCACGTGGCCAGGCAGAGAGCGAGAGGCCGAAGCCCTGCTACCTTTCACAGCCAGAAAACAAAGAGAGCAACAGAGTTCTGGTTGTACACTTTAAGGTGGGGTTCACAAGTTGATCTCACTTTTCAATGGCTAAAACTGCTGTCAATTCTCAGCAATGACCGATAATTGGTCATGAGAAAAGACTCCAGGCAGTCCCCAGCAACTTTAACTTTCTTAAAGGTAAAGTAACCCCATGACAAACTTGTTGACAGAATCTGTATCTCTGCCTCTGCATCAGGACTTTCATTAGTGAAAAAGTAGTGAGGCAAATAGCTGGAATATCTCTCTTGAAGAAGAAAACAGTAGCTGTGCCAGTGGATAGCTGGAGCTCCCTCTTCACCAGAAAGTGTCCCATTGTGATGATGGCCAGAATTACTTAAAAACTGTGGATTTCCATGAACTATTTCAGTGATTTCAGTACCATCATGGAACGAAACAAAGACTTTGCTTCAGATTCACTAATGGGATCATTTTTAATAGCTACAGCAATAATACATCATAGCAAACAAACAAACAAACAAAAAGAGTGTTTGGCACAATAGAATTAACTTTCCTCATATAGCAGTTTGCATACTATACACTCCTGATTCTGGTGGCACCTTTTTCTATGAGCTCCACTTTGAGCAAAATGATGGCACTGAGTGTGTCTCAGAAATGAAGCCTAGCTCCACTTAGATTCTGAACAAGAATGCGTTTACTATGTAACAAACCCTATGCATGCGCAACCAATTTAAATGCAATTTAAATACTATTATGGGGGTGAAGCACAATTAATTTTAAAATCATATTTAAGTGTTTTTTAGTTTGCGATCTCCTGCCTCATTTAACGTGAAGAGAACACCACTAAATCATTTACTTTGCATATAGGGGAAGCTTACTTTCTGCTCAAGTGTTAAGCATTTTTATTCCTTTTTGTCCTCTTTTTTTAAACTAGAAGATTTTTGCTATTGCCATTATTACATTGTAAACTGTTTAAAAGCCTCTGCTCACAAAAGAATCATGGAGGAATGTTGAAGCTTTCTCTCACTTCACTTTAGCAGGTTTGTCAAATTTTTCTAGTTTGAAACATGATGAGACAAATAAGTTTCATATTCAGTGTTCTGCTCTTATAAGGCCCATATACACTTCAGTTTTTACACATAGCAGGAGATCTCAGGCAACTGAAATAAATCCAGCCAGTGAGTTTAAAGGTGATTTTCCAGTCATGAATGGTCATGGTGCATGGTCATCATCATCATCATCATGATGTGATGATGTATCATTACAGCACAGACACATAAATGGAATGTCTGAAAGCAAGTTGAAAGGTTATAGTTACACAGAAGAAACCTTAACATTAATTTATACAAGTGCATAGCATAGCACCACCCAGTACTTAAGACTTGATAAAAAGCACAGAAGTATATATATTACTTGCCACCTAAGCTAGTGTTCAATTACAAAGAAAATCAAGCACAAACATTAAGATTTTCTTAGAAGATAAAGTCTTTTCTGGTTTTGGTCTTCAGGTCTTTTGCTGAGGTTAAAAAGCATGGGACAGATTAAAAGATACTGTACATGATGAGCAGTTTCTAGTTTTTGTTGCATTGCAGTTTGCATCTCTCAAAAATTTGTCAGGCAAGATTTTTTTTTGCGGTGAAAACATCTGAACTTACAATCAGACGTAGAAAATTGTGTAGGAATTTTTTATACTTGGAGGACATGCTGGGACAAGGGCCTCATAGGGCACAGACGGACTATTTAGGTTCATATGGATGATTCAGTGTAGTCTTAGAGAGGGATGCTTGTGCCAGCTCTCAACAAAGTATTTCTCAGGTGGACAAACTAATGCAGAAAAAAAAAAAAGCGACTCAAATACAATTATACCCAAACTATATCTGATATCTCACATTGCAATGCACAGTGCAGCAGATATCATTCAATACATGTTTTTAGAGTGGTTAGCACATAAAAAGCCAAGCAAGCTTCAGTTGCAGAGATCTTTCAAATGAGAACAGAATCTCAGAATCATTAGTACTGCAGTTTTCTTGCATGATACATACTCAGAGTAGTGCCT
Organism: Poecile atricapillus; assembly: GCF_030490865.1. Lineage (NCBI taxonomy): Eukaryota > Metazoa > Chordata > Aves > Passeriformes > Paridae > Poecile > Poecile atricapillus. The sequence goes on from NC_081250.1 coordinate 59,014,833, forward strand.
CAAAAAACCAGTGCCACTACTTCAGCCCAGATCATTCACTTGAAGTAACCTGGGTTATCAAAAGCATTTTTACCAGCACAATTCTGCCCAACAGAACACAGATCCCATGGGCAGACTAAGCTTGCATGTATCCCTCTGTATTCCTGAGCCATGTGAGGAATGAGAGTGGTAAGAAGGGTCCTAGCACTATGGGTCCTAGCTGACAGGAGTATTGGCCTTTACTCATATGTTGTATCTCTAACGGTTTCAGTGTTTCTCAATAAATACCCCATTGTATGTAAAATAAAATTTATCACACCCCAACCCAAACTCAACACAAAACCTGTTTTAATTGAACAGACAAACACTCCCACTCACTCCTTTCAGAGGAACTCCTTTCTGCACAACGGCACAGAAGACGAGATTTATCCCCTGAAAAAAATTGGAGACAGATTGTTTCCTTTTGTCTGTAGCACACGGCTTACTGGGAATATTAAGGGCAATTCAAAGCTGTTGTCTTGAACTGGTGTTAAAAAATCAGATATTCAAGATCTTCATGCACAGGCGCAAATGTTTACAGATAACAGCAATCCACCTTCTACTTGCATATACTTCTTTGCATGATATACATTCACAGCATTGAAGAAACCTCTTTGAAAATGAAGTCATCAACCTTGCTTGACTCTGCTCCAGTTCAGTCTTTCTACTGGCTTCCTGAGAACCAGCAATCCCTTCATGGCATTACTCAAGTTCATTCACTATGGCTCAGTGAACTGTCTTATTCATCTTTTCTCTAAATAGCTACATACAATTTAGAAATGATGTGGAGGATTTTAACTGTGTTTTACACTGCCTCAGCCTATGTCACCACCATTTCATTCACTAAGTATCTTTAGGCTCAGTACTTTGGTTAAACAGCCAAGGAAATCCTTGCTGCTGCAAGAAGCAGAGATGATAATCCATGAGGTGGCTCTCTTTCCTCCCAGCAGGTCTGAGTGACAGACTCGAAGAGGTTTTCTCTTTTACAGATGAAATCCAAGTTTAAAGTGGATTAATTCATTCATTCCCAAGGCTCTTGGAGCATGCCCCAGAGTGTTAATCTCCAAGCTCCAGCCTGGGTGGGTACACCATACCTGTTGAAATTCTCTCTGTAGTCTCAATTAGATATGTCACTCTTCCAGCTCCAAAAAATTGCTGAGCAATGTGGAAGCAGTACATTTCATTGGTGCCTAAAATATCTTCTGTATTCCTCACAGAAAAAAGAGACATTTCAGAATATGATTTTAAGGAGGATATGTAGCACCTTTTCCATGGGCCTCCACATTTACTAAGGCTGAGGTTTCCTGCTTGATTGCAACAGTGCATAGTGCTATTTAAGAAGCCTACAGTCTCCAGCAATGTCAGATCCTTATTTCTGCCCACTGGCTCCAGTGGCCACAGTGCTCTGTCACATGGTGAAGTAGTTCAAGAAATGAGTCTACCCAAAAAGGAGATTTCCACTTCTGTAGATTATTAGTTGGGCAAGGGCTGAGCCAACAGTTGTGCTGACACAACATACAGGCAATTATGGGGATCATTACAGAGAGAATGCTTAAATCATCCTTATCACAAGAGAAATGTTGCATAATTTAGCCCTAAGCATGCTAGTGCAGGAAAAAGGAAAAGTTGATCCTCCAGTGAGGACATCTGTGAAAAGTCTTGCAGAAAGAATGGATTTTGGTCACCTAGTAAAGTAATTTAATAAAATATTCACCAATTGAAGGTCTCTAGCTATAGCTTCCTGCATGTATATTTTAAGGACAAAATCCATTGACCAGAACAAGTCAAGTAAGAATCTATCCTTGGAGCAGTGACAATGTGAATCTGTTTTCTCCCCTCACAAGGGTAAGGGGTCTGGTGACACATCTCCTTCTAGAGACAATAACTAACTTAGCAAAATTCATAGCTAAACTGATGATAGCACAGATGCTTACAACAGTCAACACTTGTTGCCGTTACAGGCGTGTACTGCACTCAGACCGAGGAAATGAGAAAAGCCATGTGAACATCCTGGTGGTCTGTACTGAGCCAGTGGTTTGCTTAAAAATCATTGTGTGATTTGGGCCATTAGGCCATAACTGCCTAAAGGACAAATGATTTTTTTAACTTCAGACTTGCTATCCATCTCAGTAGCTACATGCAGAATTTTATAGCAGCCAAAGTTACCTGCTTTGCAACACTGCAGGTTTTGGGACACTTATATGTGAATTTGTTACATATTCCACACAGTAATCCTTTGACTTGGAGGACTGTGTTAAATTTTTATATGTCAAAGTATACTGGACCCTCTTTGAAGTAGATTTGAATGTTAAATAGTCTCAAGAATTTATTCTGTACTCATTCATTTTCAGTTCAAGATGACAAAGAAAGTCATTGAAAGATTTTCACATTTATGATGCATTTTTTCAGGCAGGTTCATGATTTAATGTAAGTTGCTACGTCATAAACTAAGAAGCTGAGGGAAACAAACTCCTAAAAGCCAAGGAAAGCATTTACTAAAAATATAGTCTGCAGTAAGCTGTGCACAAAATCTATTGCTGTCCAACCGTGTACATGGATGTAAGTGTAACTGTAAACCAGAAGTATGTGCAGTACTGCAGAAAAGAGAATTGCCAAAACAGAAAGAAGCTATGAGTAAAATAGAATAGAAAAGGGAAAATATATATGTAATGACAGTATAAAGATTGATTATCCTACACTGGGCTTTTCAAACTGCATGGTGATGTAATCTTGCAGGAAAGCTGCTTCATTTAAAATTATCCCATCAAAGGGTGAAGAGGTAACATTTAAAAATAGACTAGAATTGGGGAGAGTGGCAGGAAAGAATTAGTGAAAATGAAACAGTAATAACAGCAGAGCATTTTGATGTTATATAGGATGCAAGAGTGGAATACACTGTTATAGAAACTTGTAGGAAGTTTTTGCAATCTGAGTGCAGAAAAGGCATTCAGAATCCTGGACTGTAATTGTGTATGCTTTTTATGTTTTTAGTTTTTGTTTTCTTTTAAGTAAAAGGGAAAAAGTAGTGATATCATAATATCCAAAAAAAAAAAAAAGCAAATAATTTATGTTTTCCTTTTCCTAAATGCATTAAAAAGTTCTAGAAGCAAATGTTTTAAAATTTGAGGTTCTGCACAGATTTTACCTAAAAACTTTATAAGAATTGGCTAAGGAAACACAAGAATTAGAAATACAGACTTACTAAATTTTGGCACACTGGGGAGCAAGATAATCCTATCAGGTTTTTAAATGAAGAGTAAACCTGAAAGAAGAAAAAAAAAATACTGAAAAAGATCTGGAGTTCATATTAGACAATTGTTGGCTGTAATAGAGATATTGTCTGTTCAGCTGCATGAATCCCATGGTAAATGCAAATCCTCAATCTAAAACACTGAGCAAAATAAAGGTGAAACAGATAAGCTTTAATCACAAGTGAGCAAGGGATATTATTTTTATTTTGGCAGGCATTACCAGCATATACTGCTAAATACACTTCAAAAGTGATCAATTTGAAAGAGTTCAGAAAAGTTTCATAAAATGACATAAGGTCTGGAAGACAAATTCAGGCTATTCCACACTGATTTTAAACAAGGAGGATGGTTAATTAATAAAATATCTATAATCTCTGTGATGCAAGTAGGCTTTTGAATCTTCCATCAACTCAAATTGCAAGCAGTTCCCTAAACTAGTATCAGGTTAATTGTTGGCACAGAAGTTATTTCTGTGATGTGCTGAATATAGATGGATCACCCTTCCCAGCCAGCTGGCACACCCAGACAGGGAGATACAGTGCTGAAGTCAAAACAGATAGGGATGAAATTCAGCCACATTGTTACTTTTATTTCCATGAGTAACCAATGACATTAGCTTTCTTCCAGCACAAGGCCTTCTTCCAAGAGTAACTCTGGCTTGATGAGGGGCTGGTTTGGTTCTTTTTGTGGTGGTGGAGTGAGGGAGGGGAATGAGGGGCAGGAGGGTACTTATGTATACAACAATTGTGCTTCTTATCTCACGCAATTCTGCCTATGTGTGTGAGTGAAACATCTACCTACTCACAGTCCTTACTGAGTGAACAGGTTTTGCATTCATGCACATCATATTAAAATGCATATGAAACTGTAGATCAGATGCCTTATGTACAGGTAACAATTTGCTTTACTCTCACTCCTAAAATACAATCACTCAGAAGAAAAGCCTCCACAGAATTAAAGTGAGATGTATGCTGCTACTGAAAAGTATTTTTGTATAAACCTATGTTTTCACTCTCTGGGATTTGAGAACATTTTCAACCATTAAGCTTGGAAAAATAAATCTACATAAATTTAGGGATTTTATTGAATACATGCAATTTTTGAGCATACCAGCTAAGTGCATTTATGTAGATAATCATTCAGGAAATTCAGGTTAGTTATATGAATTACACTACCAATGTTTTGAAACTTGCAGGTGAGATATTATTCATACCACAAGGAATGTGATATTCACAAATGAATATTTTTATTTCCTTTGTATTGTTTTCTATATCACAGCAATTGTTTGAGAAAGATTTGTTTTGGAGAAAATTACATAAGAACTGCTTTAACATGTCCCAGTTTCATCCCATAATTGTTATTTTTCCAGGTTTCAGGGAACTGAGATGCTTCTTTTATTTAATCTCTTGTGTGTGAAGTTTCAGAAAACAAAACTTTTGCCCTGTTCTGAGTAATTATTGGGCACCTTGGAGTCCTGTTGAGTCAGGTTACAGTGTGGAATAACCATTTCTCAGGAACCCCCCATTCCTCCTTCAAAAGGGGCCACTCATGGAAAATCCCTTCACAGTCTGCTACAAAAGCTTTTCTGCTATTCTTCTTCACAATAATATATATTTTACCCTTCTGAGATGAAAAGACGAAGGGGCTCAAGCTAAGAAAAGTTGACCAGGAGGCTGGTGACAGCAGTCACTTGAGATCCTTTCAGAGATGCTCTCAAGCATAAATATTTAATCTCCTTCGTTCCCCCTAGTGTGAATAATTTTTTTTCCCCTTCAAGTATCAAAACAAAGTTATTGAAATGCATATAACCCTGATATTTGATCCATGGCCTCTAAGGGTCAAATACACACTGACCAAGCTCTTAAAGCCTGCAGGACTTTCAGGTGGTCACTTTGCACACACCAGCTCATCAATCAAGCAATAATCAGCAGGACAAATGGGGGAAGATGCTGGTACAGACTACTTAAAAGGCCTGGGCAGCTGGTCCACTTCAGAAGTCCCCTTTATATAGTTTCAGCCTTTAGCCCTCCATGTTTGAAGGGAATTAAATACACTTGTTACTTTCAATAGTTTATCCTCACATCTGTTTGCATTAGCAAACAAAACTGTTGTTGCTTCAGCATCCCTTTTCAAACATTAGGATCACTTCTTCCAAATTAAGAAGGGGCTTGAAAACAATTCAGCAATTTCAGTTTCCATTAAAGTATGTAATATATCCAAACCTCTGCCCCATCTTTTCTATGTAATAACTGGTTTGGTAGAAGATGAACATAGAAAAAGAGATATTTGTTCTAAACAATGTGCCATCACATAAACAGATTATAATAAAGCTCATTGAATTCAGTCCCCCAGATAAAAAACATTGGTGTATACATATCTTGAACTTGGCTAGTATTTATTTTCACAGGCTCTTGGTTGTTCGTGTTGATGGCAAATTAGTAGAAATTCTGAAATGTTGATCACATCTGTTTGTCATGTAATATGCAGTGATTATTCTTAGCTTTACAATAGATGAGGATGGATTGGTTGGCAGCACAAAGTATGAAATCATTCTGTCTCTCACTGAGGAACAAGCAAAACTGACAACCTCCTCCACTCCCAGTATGTCATAATTAGAAATTAGATCTGCATCAAACTGTTTGCTACAGCTGTAAACTCTGGCAAAAGAAAAAACCCTCCAAAACTATCTGTCATTTACTTAATAGGTTTCCTATTTAGTGTGAACATGCTGGAACTGGAGACTGGGCTTTGGAGCAGTCAGAGAGCATATTTCCAGGACTTTCTGGAGGTTAAAGAGCTTCTTTAGAGCTGCTCTTTCTTTATTTATTTCTCTTTTATATTTTGGAGTAAAAATCAAAACCAGTGTTTGAATTCACAGAATTTAGAAATGAAAATGTGGTGGGTTCTCCTAACACTGAAAGCATACAATGTGGAACTGAAAACACAATCTAGGAAAAAGTAAAACATAAATAGAATGGGAAGATTCAAACAAAAAATTAAGGAGGAATTTTGGAAACAAAAAAAGAAAACTTTATGAAATTAAGTAATTATAATAACATATGATATAATTATATTCTGTGTGAGCATTACATCTTTAGGCTTTCTTAAGGAAAGCGGAATGAAAGAAAAAATTATGTTTGCTTTCAAAATGCCGTTATCAGAAAAAACAGAGCTAAACAGATACCCCAGTAAATAAAAATTAGCAATAGTAATGTGAAAATGGAAAAACACATGACCACATAGCCACAGACCTACCACTTCAGCTTCCTTAATTGCCACGGTGATCATCGCTGAAACACATTTCTGTGTTTGTTCTGGGTGTTTTTAAAGGTCTTTTGAATTTGGGCCTAGATTTTTCTTTATTGTCAATGTACAGACACTGTTTGTACAGTCCACAGGAAGAACATTGAATTTATTAGTAAACTGTATTAACCTGTGTCTATATTTCCAATGAAGTTATCTGAAACATGGCATCAACAAATTAAACCAACATTTTTTGGCCGGGCTCTGTTTTACCTTGTGGACTAAGATGGCTAAGCCTTTGTTGAGCCAGACTGGACCCATTATCAAGTGATGCCTTACAAGTTATATAAGCTAATGGAGAAATATTCCGTCATAATTGCTAGAGGTAACAGGTGACCTTCCAGGCACAGGATGAGGTGGCAGGCATATGAAATTAGTGTCACTGTCAAGCTGTTTGTAATCCAAGCCCTCTGCCTGGGGGGCCCAGCTTTGCAAATGGGCACACAACCAAATAGAAAGAGGCAAAGGCAGGGGGTTGGAAAAAGGATAAACAGCCCTCTTTTCCTGTCACTTCTGCCATGGGTCCTCAGCAGCTTCTCTGCTGCTGACTGACTGGAGAATTAGGAATCCACCATCTGTGCAGCGTGCGTTAGAGCTGTACCTGTGCCACTGCTGTGCAAGGCACTGAGCATGCCAAGAGCCCAGCTGCTCGTCTTCAGGTGAGCGAGGAGAAGCTGTGGAAAAGAGATGATCAAAAGCTCGATAAGACAGGGCACGTACAAGGACTGGATTGTCCTGCTGGGCATTTGCCGTGCTGCATGACGTGTCATTATGTTGTCTGGTCTCTGTTGCTGGGAGAAATCTTTCAGGAAACCAGGACTGTCCACCAGGCACAATTTTTTTCTCTACAGCTTTCATCACTCTGCTGAAAGCTGAAAGATACCTAAATATTTACCATTGTCCAAGTCATGCAATCCAAACTGCATCCTCTAGTGACAACAAAACAAAATTGTGAGAGGGCAGGTTCACTTATGATATTTCTGTTGACAAATGATATTTGTGAAAGGACAAAACACAGTGGGGTCCTGAGCAAAGTTTACCTAAAAAAATTAAGAATTCAGAAGATAGTTTTCCTGAAATTTAGAGAAGCATTAAGTGTTTTAATATCAGATTCTCTATATCATCATTACTTCAGGATTTGCATGTATGTTATTTTAGCTAAGGAAATGAATTCTTATCTGTAAATATACATAACAATACTATTGTGCCAATTTACAGCAAGAAAAGCATCAAATTAAATCTAAGAGCTTGTTAAATCCTTATTTTTCATGCTACAAGCCATGCATTTACAGTCCTTCCTCCTCCCTGTATTATTAACTCACACTTTCATACCATTTAGAAATATTTTTCTCATTCTCAGCTTTATGACCTATATATTTTTTTATAAATTTATGACCTATATATTTTTAAAGTTGTCTCTGGAATGTCTAGTCTTGAGCTATTTAGTGAAGAAGGACATTTGTGGACTATTTACAAGATTCTGGCACTAAACCTGTTGCTGGTGTTCAGGGTTTGTTTTTCAAATGGCTTTCCAGAAATGTGTGTGTTTTTATCCTTGTACAATTTACTACTCCTATTTCCATTGTCTTTATGGATGGAGACGCTTGCTCTGGTGTCAAAAATACCATTGGGGCTACACTTCCTATCAGGCTTTGTTCCCTCTTTGTTCACTCTGCCCCCCACCTCCCAGACTCCAGTAAAATACAGTTCAGTGTTTGGGATTTCCCATTCATCCCGATTAAAACAAAGCCAGCAAAGTTTCCCCCACCAAACTGCGTGCCTGTTTTGAAGAGGCGGCAGCCACCAGCTTTGGTTTTGTCAGGGATGAAAAGAGGGCATCGCAGCTGTAAGGCAGCGCAGACGTGTGAAATGGGTTTCACACGCTGCTCAGCTACCAGTGGGGTGGCCATGTATGATTCAGTCTGCGCTGAGTCAAGAAAAGGAAAAGCCTTCAAAGCCACGCCAGCCATCACCTCTTACAAACCCTAAGTACCCCTTTTGACTGCCGTTGCTTTGCTGAAAATAACACATTTAGTCATTTGTCATAATTATAAGGGTCCCAGTGACAAGGAATGCGGGCCCACCTCTCAGCCCTGCCAGGATGGGGATAATGCCGACAGCGGGGGACGGCTGCTGCCCGCAGACCGCGGCAGCCCTGCCAGCAACACTCCCGCCCAGAGGTCACCCCTGGCCTCCACCAGAAGCTCGGCCCACATGATTGATAGGCTCACAGCGAAACTAATAATTTCACAGATCTTCATTTCCATTCATCTTCCTAACATGAAATTTATCTCAGTGTGAAGGATCCTGGCCATGCAGCAGTAAATTGGTGAGCCAGAAATCTATTACGGCCTCAGAGGTGCCACTCAAACCTTCCAGGACCCATCCCCCCACCCCACCTCTCTTTAACTTCTTGCTTTCTGCAAGTATTTCCCAAAGACAAATGAAGAACATATTATTTTGTGTCCATGAATTGTAGCTCTAAACATGATCTGCAAAACTCAACCAACCTTATCCTGGTTGCCTTCTCAGCCACTCTCAGTGTGCACATCAGTGCTGGCACATGTTTCTGAGACTAACAAATGTCTAACGTTATTAGAAACATCCTTTTAATCACCTTTTGAATAAGGACATAAATACACTTTTTTCTTTCCCCTGTCAGTTACCTAGGCTCCTCAAGTTTTTTTGCAAAAGAGTTTGCTTTCTCGCACAAGGAAGACCTTCTGCACTCCCAATCAAATTATGAGTCCTCCAGCAGTGTGTGTGAAGATTCCTGTAGGGATTGCTGTACTTTCCAGAAAACCTCAACAAGAAAACATACACCACATGTGTGCATCAAGTAAATATGGGGAGGGGAAAGTCAAGGCAGTAGAAGGTAAAACTTTCTGCTAGGGGTGTGTGTAAAGAGTATCTGTAGCTTGAAGTTACCCTCAGATACTTATGGAAATGGTGAAATAATGGAAGGGAAGTAGCTTGAGCTTCTACATTTCCCCCACTCCAGCCAACAAACAAACATTCATCAACAGAGGCTTTCTTTGCAAATCAAGTATCAATGAACACTTGAGGGAGGTGGCACGGGAAAAAATCATGGGTGGACACACACACACAGAGTAAATTCTGAACAAGAACTTCAGGACATGGTCACTAGTCACCACATGCTGAAATGCTTCAAGACCCACTTTCTTTAAGCTGATGTCCCTTGGTCTCTTAAGCCAACACCGCAACTGGCTGCCAGGGAGCCCCTATTCTCTAGAGCCTACTGACCAACATGTAGGAAACGTGTACATACAAAGCAAAAGTGTTCCATGAAATCTTTTCCTTGAGCTTTTGGGATATGGCTTACATGTACCTCAGCTTGCCTGATAAGGAGCCAAAAGTGTTTTGGACAGCTGCATGCTTCTGACAGCCTAAAAGTGATCAAACCACACTTGAATTTTTATTTACTTGAACCTTTCACCTTTAAATCTTTCTTCTTTGCCAGGTAAAGAGTAGGCTCTGCTGTTTGCTTTCTTGCTGTGGAAAACACTTGCAACTGTTTTTTCAGATGTTTATTTAGTGAAATTTGGTCATTAATATTCTAGCACTGAGTAGCATCTTCTTTTGAGGACAGTCACCAAAATTAACGTACTCATGTAATAAGGTCTTGGTTTGCACAAGTAAATATTGCAGACTTAAAAACTGCTTTATCAAAACCTAGGTGGCTACATCCTTATGGCTTTACTTGCTTTTTTTTTTTTTTGTTCAAACTCCTGTTACACTCACACGCAGCATCCATAACCTGTCTGAGGTCTGGATCCCAAGATTTTGCCAAATGCAAAAAAAAATGGTATCTCTAAAGATGTTACCAGACAAGCAGAATTATATGAGAAGACACATCCAAAGACAAAAGAATGAGCTCAGTCTTTTTTCCAGTATAGCAAAATGCTGTCTACTCAGACTATCAAAAAATCCAGCTTTATCCTCCCAAGTCTGTTCCTGTGTTGCAGATTGCACCACTTTCCTGTAGCTCATCCACAATGAATAAACTTTATTTTAATTTAGAAAGCAGTCTCATGCTCTATTTTTACTGCAAGGAAAACAACAGATTTCCCCTCCCCCCTAGCAAAAGCCAGTGCAGAACCCAGCCCCTGGCAGCTGCTGCTGACTTTAAGCACCATATATAAGGTATTAAACCACCCACTTTATGTTCTAATAACATTAACAGTCTCACATGAACCAGGACATTCAGGTTAAAGCTGAAATTCTCTCCTTAAGTCACCACACTGTGTCTAGGTACAGTATTGCAGCACTTAATCAGAGGGCCTCAGAGCAGTGGGGGGTTCATACCATATGTGCTATAATACCTAAGCACAGCGGGGTGAGTTAAGGACAGAGTTTTAGACTTAACTCTGAATTTCTTAGGTTCTGTCAGGACCATGCTTAATGTTTTTGAAAAAATTGCATTATGTGTGTCTGGAGAGTTACTTTGTCCTCAAAAAACAAGAAAAAAGGAAAGACATAGTGGGGATGGGAGAAAAGTGAGGATGATTTCTCAGGAAAAGATGAAAGTAGGCATATACAATGCCAACTATCTAAATTGCAAGTGTGGACATGGTGATATTCTACAAATATTTATACAACTTTCAGACACATAACTTAATCCAGATGACTGTGATAAAGCTATATGAAGAATACTCTTTCAACACAAAATTTATAATTTTTAAGCCATTTACTTGAACTATATGATGTTTCATTTTCTTAGGGTTTTCTTCAAGGCCCCAGCCTAGAGTTTGGTGAGCACTGCAAAATACACTCTCTAATGAGATGCTTATGCTTTAAAGAAGAATAATATTTCTGCTAGATTTGTACTTCTTCTCATATTTATTGTAAATATGTATTTCCTATGTATTAATCACAGTTCATATTCAAAACTGATGCTCATATAAAAACCCCAAAAAACAATCTGCAAGAAGGTGAGGGGTCTAAACTTGACAATGTAATACCGAGTTTTCCGAGGGCAGCTATATTTATTGGTGATATCACAGAAAGCCCAAAAATCAAACCCTTCATTTCTTACTAATGTAACAGAAAATAAAAGATATTTAAATACACAGCACCTACATATCCTCAAATCTAAAAAAAAGGAGTAAAAGAAGCCGTACCAAAACTGTACAGCCAATATTAGTTTCTGGAAACAACACTTCTACAATGTACATCTCATTGGTGGTTATGGTGAAGATTTTTTTGTTTTTAAAGAATATTCAGTATCACCTAGACATCTACTGTTCCCATAGAAAAGTGGCAAAGTAAATTTCCACAGTACATGCTACTTTCATTGGCCCTTGAGTCAAAACCCCTTTTCACAAGTAGGGGGTAGGTACTTTTCTAGAATTATTGCTGCATCCTCTGCAAGGGAAATAAATCAAAGAGAATTTGAGCACCATCCAAGGATTGTTGCCCTTCTCTCACTAGTACAGGTCAGATGTGATGTCTCATATAATATGTTGTACCTTGGCAAACAACTTACCTGATGATTTTAATGTGGGAAACCAGAAAGAGTTGAGGGAATGTCTGAGAAAGACACATGAAACACACCTTCAAGAACAATCCCCAGTGAAAATACAAGCTCACCTCTCTGGAGAAAAGCTCATTAAAAACTAGCAGATCTCAGTGGTTTTGTTGCAAACCAATCAACCTGAACCTGCAAAGGAGTCTGACCTCACCCAGATTCATGGGTCTTCTATTTTTGACTTTACCTGCTAGTGATAAGAATTGATTTAAATTATTCTAAAATTAGTGCTGTACATCAAGGGATGATTATAGCAGTTCTCGGCAATTTTTCAGTACAGTTTTTCACATTTTGCTGCTCTGTGTGTATGTGTCTGTTCTTTAATAGAAAAAGTTTAACACTTAAATCCAGGAATTAGTGACTGAGTTTACTTTCCTCCTGGAGGAATAGTTGGAAATTGACTTCCTCATAAGTGAGGTTTTTACCCTGGGATGCAGGTAGAAACCAGAATGTAGTTCTCACAGAGTTAACAAGATCACTTTGCTGGGCTCAGGTCTCATGTAATTTAAGTTATCTATTGCCAGTGAAGGTACATAGCATTCTTTGCCACTACAGATCACCCCTCCAAAAACAGATTAGTGTTTTTTTGCAGTTTTAACCCACCAAAAATGAATGGATTAAAAAATGTCCCAAATAATTATAAACAGAAGGGGTTAAAAAAAAACCCAAAACCAACAAAACAGAACCAAAACCAAACCAAACCAAACCAAACCAACAAAAAAATCTAAATGCTTGTGTAAGAAAGAAGTGTAAGAAAGCATTTTGTACTGGAAGCTCTAAACACGCTCATATAGATGGAGTCAACACAGGCAGACATACCAAAGCCATAGACACCACACTAAGTTACTAATCCAGAAAGAAGCCACCCCTATGTCTTGTTTTTATCTTTAACACCTTTTAGCTTCTTTTCGTCACACATCTACCCTCCCTGCTTTTAGGCTGGAAGAAACTGTGAAGTGGTAAAAGGACTTTGTGCTCATAAAGGTTTGATGACTCGACCATCTGGCTGGGAATGCTCATAAAGGAAGCCCTGCAGAGGTTAAGGAGGTCAGAGACTACACAAGGAGGGGCTGAGGTGGGTCCCAGTGCTTCTCTGTCACCCAAATTCTGTCCAACTTGTAGTAAGGTGGTTTCATCAACCTCCATAGGGAAGTGTATCTTTTGGACTGTGACAAACATCTTTCTCTTGCTCACTTTCATAATTCTGTGGAAATAGAAAGGAAATCTCTCTGCCCATATCCCATTGTAATCGCTTCCATCCTCTACCAGTGCTCAGCTCATTAACAAGTGACCTGAAGGCAGGGGAAAAAAACTTCAACTTTTGTATAATGGAGCCTTGCTGTGTAGAGACTATAAAAGTAAACAGGCCTGGTTCACTAAAAAAAAAAAAAAAAAAAAAAAAAAAAAAAAAAAAAAAAAAAAAAGCAGAAAAAAACCCAAAACTGTTCTCTGAAGAAATTAAATGCCTACTTTTAAAATCTAGCTTCATGACAGGTATCTCAGTAATATATGCTTGTATTTTCCATGCTATATGCCCAAAAAGCATATATTTAAAACCTGCACACACAAAGTTGTAGGCTTCTGCAGTACTGATTGCCCTGGCAGCAGATAAGTGCCCAGCATCAGGTTTATGAATTGCAGGCTTCATTAGTCTTAAAATGGTAACAAAGGAAGATGCGTCCTAAAAAGTGTCATCCTTCATCTGAGAGGGTAGTGCCTGACACATTAGGAATCTATATGCTCAATTAACCACTGGCAGGCTCATTTTTTCTGTGCCTCTCACTCAGTCTCTCCCCCTACTCCTTTTCCTCACCACTCCATCCTTCCTTCTCACCGAATCCTTCAGCCCTTGCACAGACAGCCCCGACTATATGCAAACACTCAATTACAGAGTGGCTGGAGGGATTACTTTTGGCTGCTACTTGTTCTCTCTCTCTCTCCCAATTTCCTGTGAAAAGCTAAATAATCTTATTGCTGTCTTCTGCTTTTGATTACCAAAAGTGAATGCACTCAGACCTTTTGTTTTTAAAGCTAGTTCACAAATTCAAAATCTGTCTTGGAAATTAACATAGTTTGATGATTAAACTGTAATAGCTCTTCAGATGCAGAACACTTTCTGAGGAAGCAAAGTCATATATACCTTTTTTTCATAAAAATAACTATTTTATTGGTCTGAAATCAGTTTGTGAATCCAGCATTTGAATCTCTCCACTCCCTCCCCCATTATTTAAATGTATCCTTTATTATCCAGGCAGTCTTACAGAAACACTTTTGGCAGTCACAGCTTTTGGTGGGAGGAATAAACAGGTGATAAAAAGCCCCAAACAAAATAAGGGAGGGAAAGTTAACAGGTAGGAAACACAGCCAATCAGAACAGAAAGCCAGTGTCCTAAATGTTTAATCCTCCAAAACTATTAGCATACACATGATTAACTGTATAGTAGACCTGATTAAGTGTGTCTGTACATTATGCTAATCCCTGCATGCTGATTGGCTGACCTGATTAATGGCCCACCAGACTCTGTGGCGGGATGGAAGGACGATGTGCTGCTTTCACCGCCTCTCTGCAAAGAAAGCTGGGCAAAATAAGGGAGCAGTGTACAGCCAGTCACCCAAGATGCAGCAAAGAAAGGGGACAAGAGTCAGGGGTCATACTCTTTGGGTCTGAACACAAAGTTAGCGACATAAAGTTTGAGAGAATGAAATTGATTTATAGCTCTGTTTCCTAATATTTAAGCCTGTCATTAATACTATTTTCGTGTGCAGTTCAGATATTTGCTTATTATAGAGTTCACACGTGCTCCTCTCTGTATATCTCTCAGCATCCATATGCATGGGATGCCTGCCACAGGAAAATAAAAGCGCTCTTCACAAACTGCCTTTAAAAAACTTTCCAAAAAACTACATGATCACCAGTCTTGCACTTTTACATCTTCCTAAAAGCATAGAATATGCAATTTTTAACCACACTTTTAAAGCAACTAATTTCAGCTTTTAAGGATTGATTCAAAGCATTTCTGAAGCCTTCAGGGGATATGGAGTCTCCTGGAGAGACTCCAGTGATGGTTTTGGAATTGTGTGGTTAAGTGCTCTAAAGACAAGCACTTGAAAATGCATTGATGCCCCTGCCCTGTCTGTAAAAACAGATGATATATATTTAGCTTGCACTCCTGCTTGTTATTGAGTTATTGACACTGAAAGTCAGCAGTCTTATTAAGCTGAAAGGACTTGCCAAATGGCCTCAATAGAAGCTTAATGTTTAGACAAAGAAGTTAAAACAGACCCTTGTTTCTTTCTCCCACAAACATACAATGGTATGTATGGCGCTTGGTAGGCATCTAATATCTGAAAAAGTGAAAATGCACGTGCACATCAATGTAAAAAATATGAAGTGTCTAGAAAGTCTGTATAATATTGATACACACCATCTGTTCTAGGTCAGGTATGTAAACTTTTTTGGCTGTGTACATTTATCCAGAGCAACTTAAGGGGATTAAACTTCTGGCCTTTAAAGTGTTGAATAGCTTTTCTTGAGTTACTTGAATGAGGTATTCACGTGAGGTCAATCTAGTTATAATGGGTCAAATTTAACAGCTGCTGTTGGCACAAGTTTGGTCTGTGGCAGTAAGTCTAGAATCTGCTCCCACAAAATGAGGTTCTCACAGGCACCCAAGGAGTCGGAGCACGGCTGTGCCAAAAGGAGGGATCTCAGACTGGGGTGTCACACCAGTTAGACTGGTAGTGAGTTGTGAGCCAGTGCATAGAGACTAAAGAATACAGAAGAGTTGGGCTGGTGGTGCTGTGCTTGTTCTTGCTCGGATGAATTTCTTCATAGTCCATAACTCAAGACCTGTGGAAACCTGTGTTACTGAACACTGGCAGTGCTGATGTGGGACACTGACTCAACCCTTCTGTTTCATCTCATGATGCAAGTCATGGCATCATGTCTCTAAGCAGCTGTTTCACACAAAGACAACCAAGAGGGAATACAAAACACCAATTACGTGTGTAGCAATGATACTGGTGAGGTAATTTTAGTTTGCTAAATGTTACTAAGCAGGTGAATCTGATATTCTTAAATACTTATTTAGTTCTGGTAATTAATTATTGTCTGTGGGATGATTCAAGTGATATTATTTTCACTATTATCAATAGGTTTCTTGATGCTTAGGTTACCAATGTAATACATCAGAATAAATGTATTGTATGAGTATGTATATGAGGAAATATGTCAGACAAATTGTTTAAAAATCCATACATTGAGACCAGAGCTGCCTGGAGCCGGCCTATACAGAAAGCTGCTGAAGAATGTATATCTTAAACAGTCCTTCCTAAAACAAGAGACCTGAGCTATGTGGAAGCCTTTTTTCTCTCCTAGGGTAACCAGCCCCAAACCTTTAATTAAAGGTGGACAACCACCTTTACATTACATTACTTTTACTTTGTTCTGTTTAAAACCATAACTGTTCACTAAGTGATGGGTGAGCAGCAGACAGAGGAACACTTTTATATGTATTTCCCTACTTGTGCATTTCTCTGCCTATGCTTTCATTGAAGTGTCATCCAGTTAAATACTCTGACATATGACCAAACACGTGTTGGTGGTCAGACCCTCTTACCTAGAGCAGGCCTACTTATTCCGTGTAACAGACAGATTTGAGCCCCATCAAAGCATGAGAAACTTTAAAGTTCACATCTTTCAACTTTTCAAGGTTAAATACTTCATGGTAGAGTAAAAAGGAATATCCTTCCTGTGAGAGGAAAATCATGGTCAAGTGTTTTCTTCCCAGAAAGGGCTGCACATCTAGGACCACTTTTATGCACTGCCAAGGGACTGGCTGGTCTTAAGGTGTGAGCCAGGTACTGAGATACTTAGGCTGTCATTGCCTGGAACCACACCTGAGCTCCAGGGAGGTGAGGAACTCTCTAAGTCCCTTGTGAATCCAGATGTCTCCTGGGTTGACAGTGTCTGAGAATCTGGGACCTGGAAGTCCTACTTCACCCTACTTTGGATGTGCAAGTCACTACTCCTTTCTAGCAAAAAAAATCCATCACATCACAAACCACAGCAAACAAAAATATATCCCTGTAAATCAAAGAAATTTTCTTGATGATCCAGGGGAGATCACCACTTAATTTGACTTCATATTTGATAAAGTTACCTTTACCAGCATACCAAGCCTATCAGGGCACACAGTCAGTAAAATTCCAAGTTTCTGTGAATTTCAGCTTTTACTTACTAAGTGGACTAATTACTAATGTCTTGCAAAAAAGGTTAGGCTGATTTGTAGCAATATTTAGCAACCACCTTCTGAATTTAAGGAAACAGTATTAGGCTAACCTCCAGAGACATGTAAATGATGTTCCTCTTTCAGTTTCCTGCTAAAAAGATGTAACAGTTCATGACTCTGCTTTTGTCAGACAGAGGTGCAAAAGCAATATTTTGCCTTGTGATTTTTAAGAATAGAGTAGCTTTATGTCTAAAAAAGCAAGCAGATTACTTACTTAATGTGCTCCATATATGTCTCTGCTTCTGGTTAGAGAAATTAAACCATAATTTCCTCTGAGAGGCATGGCATAGAACAGGCACAGCTTCATTTTAAACATGTTATTCTGTTGATTAACCGGTGGAAGAGTTCATGAAGAAGGAAGTATGCTTATGAGCTGCCTTTACCAAAAGCTACTACAAAGTGGTCAATACTTTCTCTGTGCATCTTGTAGATGCTGTGCATGCTCAAGTGGAAGCACAGCTTTGAATGGACACAGCAAGTGTGGCAGATGTAGATATGAGCAAAAGATTCTCAGACAGTAATTTACTAGAAAAATCTACCTCTTTTTATTTGGAAAAGTCACAGGCAAATTATTATTTTGCAAAATATATTTATTTACTGGTTGCAGTTTGGTGGCTTTTCAAAATCTTTACTCTGTGGTTTATTAACAATTATTCAAATTTTAGCTGAGTCCTGTAAGTATTTTGACACTCTTTTCATCGAAGGAAGAGGAACTGACACAGTTCTGCTGCAGACATTTCAAGGGACTGTATGTGTGTATTTAACAAATGCCCAGTCAATACTGCAAGCACTTTCTGATAGTATATTTGCTTCTAGAACAAAATGATCTGGCTTTGAAGCTTTTTAACTGTGGTTTTATTTGTGTCTAAGAAGGAGGTCTTTGAAACTCAGAATCAAAGTTTTATCTAAAAGCAGTAAAATAGTTATTCAGTCGATCATCTTTGTGAATTTCCAAAACTTTGCTAGTCCTCATGAAAAGTAAGGTAATCCAAGAGCCTTGGAGCCTTTCCCAAAGGAATTTCACTTGCTTCGTATTTATGCTGTGGTTTTATCACACTTATCTTCACTTCTGAGGGAAAAAATTATTTTAAAGCACTTAGCCTTTGGTGAGGCAAGGAGAAGAAACCAAGGGATTCCTTGAAATTCCTGAAGCCAAGGAATTTCTTATAAGATATACCTTCAGGCCAGTTGTCCTGGTGTTTAACTCTGAGATTAATTTGTTTGGATGTTTCAGGTGACGGAATTGTTGAAGTATAACAAAAAAGAAAGAGGTGGGATTTTAAACAACTAAAATCCCTGTGGGTTCAAGGTTTGTAAAATATGAGGAAAAAGCATGGCAGCATGCAGAGGAGATTAATCAATACTGTGTACACTAAAAAAAAAAAAAAAGTACTGTGATCACTTGAGAAATTATTTTAATGAGAAACCATATTTTTCTGAAGAACATAGTATATATTGTAGGAGTGCAGAAGGGGTGGATCAGGAATCACTAAAATTGCAGTTTTTCTCCTGATAATGTGAACTCATCCAGACTATGAGCAGATCTTAAAGTTTTGATCATAAGGAAGAATTTATGCAGAAAAAAAAAAAAAAAGAACAGTTGCACTGGCACTAATCCAGGATAATTCTGCTGCAAAGAGTAGAGTGACTGGAAATGCCAGACAGAGCTGAGGGTTATCTTCCTGATAATGGGCTGTAAGAGGTGTTGGAACAGAAACTTTTGTGATGGACTCCAAGACTGAAATGTGTCATCACCTCTAATCATGGACTTTTTCATCTGCCAAGGGCAAGGACAGGTATGCTCTTCACTTTGAAACTCACACACCTAAATGGCTGACACAAAATTCCTCGTTTCACCCTGCCAGCGTTCTTACCCTTCCTGTCCCATGTGTGCTATAGCAGCAGAACAGCTGTTCATCTCCTTTCATCTGGGATTCTGCTTTTGTTTACCCTTGACGACCACAAATCACATCATTACAATGGCCATTCTCGTTGTACCAAAGGCTTACCAAAAAACAGATCCACTTCAAGACTCCCTTTCAGAAGCCCCAGAGACAGAGGTGGAGATGAGCATTTCCCTGGTTCCTAGCCCAGATTATTTTCCATTTAAGCTTGTTATCCATTTTTTGCTCATACCTAACAAGGTGCTGTATTGAGACTGAAGCCCATGTGCTCTCTGTCAGTCGTGGTTAATGTGCTACACAGCATAAAGGGCAAAGGCAGGTGGTGCTGGAGGTGTAAAAGCAAAGGCAGCAGCCATTGAAATTCTCTCTGTCCTAATTGGCAGGAAAAGGGCACTGATAGGCATGGATTGTCAAGATGGCTTCTCTGACCCTTCTGCTTAATCCAAATGAGTAATTAATGAGTGTGTTATGATTAGCACTGCAGTAAACTCTTCACTAGACAAATACTTTAAAGCTCTCAGGGTTTAGCTCACCAGCTGATTGCCATTTGGCTAGCAGATTTGTTTCCCTCTGAGAGGCTGAACACAACCATTAGTCGTGCAAGGGGAGTTTATGGCTAAAAAATAAAAATTAGGAATTCTACCAAAACAGCACCACCGTGAAAGTGGGAATGCACTTTCTCTCAGCAGAGCTGACAAAACAAGTTATACCACATAGGGCTGTTGTGTATCAGGAACAGTTAATGAAGCTGATGAAGTGAAGGAGGAATTGTGTACTGAGCATCAAGAAATGTAAAACTTGTACTTTAAGACTTCTCTTCCTTTGAAAGAAGCAACAAAACAGGAGACAGGAACCACTAGCTTCCCTTTTTCAGTGGAATGTACCAACTGGATTTGTAATGGAAAAACGTTTGTATCCAACATCTTATAGTGCCAATTTTGTGAAAAATACCAGCAGCTTAATAACGTATTTGTTTTGAAATCAGCAATACCTTATTTAATTAGGTCATCCCTGTTAATTTGTGGCTGCTGAGATTATACAAGAGAGGCTTGTGCATTACTGGTGGTGGGTTCAGGGAGCAGGGTATTCTCCCCTGCTTCTCATTTTAATGCCAGTGGAGGCCAGTGGGGCAGATAAGTTACAGGACAGTTTGTGCAGGAAGGCTAGATGCTCCTGCTTCAGACATAGATCCCTTTGAGATAAACAGTACTGGGCCAGATAGCTCATGATAGAGGTGAAGAAGAGAAGATGTACAGAAATCCAAGCAGCCTATCAGCATCCCCAGAAAACTTAAGGAGAAATCTACCAGTGGGAAAAACGGGAGA
Source organism: Poecile atricapillus (assembly GCF_030490865.1). Taxonomy (NCBI): domain Eukaryota; kingdom Metazoa; phylum Chordata; class Aves; order Passeriformes; family Paridae; genus Poecile; species Poecile atricapillus. The sequence goes on from NC_081250.1 coordinate 59,035,473, forward strand.
AGGAATTGTACACTGCACATCTTATAGACTGTCACCTGTATGAAAGGGACAGCAAGGACAAATTTCTGTCTCTGCACTTGTCAGTCGGTCACTTCTGACAACTCTGGATTTGTATAAGCTATAAAAGGAAAAATAAAATAAAATAAAATAAAATAAAATAAAATATAAAATATAAAATAAAATAAAATAAAATAAAATAAAATAAAATAAAATAAAATAAAATAAAATAAAATAAAATAAAATAAAATAAAATAAAATAAAATAAAATAAAATATAAAACCCACTTGCAAAGCACAGTTCAGGCTTCTCCAGTCAAGCCTAGCTCTATTTCTCATGCTAATTACAGAGATTATAAAGAAGGGAGACATATGACTGCCACCTATCCTTGCCACTGTCCTTAAAACAAATGTAAAGGACAATTAACAACAGATTAGCTCCATGTCCTAGTTTGCCATGTGAGGATGATCGCTGACCTTCTCATTTCATCCTCATTAGTGTCTCAGGCCAGCAGACCCATTGCTCTTTAATCATCGCCCATCATCCTTTGCATCAACACAGGGAAACAAATGATGCGCTGCCAAGAAGGTCAGAGGCCAAATATGAGTTTTGTTGTTGCTGGAGTGCAAACTGGAGGCAACGGGGTCAACTTTGGGGCAAATCTTTGCGGCAGTCTGTTTGAGCAGAGAAACTGTTTTGAATGCATGAAGCATGACACCCACTGTGTTTTTGTTTTCTTCTTGCAGCTGGAATTTATTCAAAGATTTTTTCAAATTTTCTATTTTTTAGTGACACGTGAAAGGAGGAAAGGACTGGTGATTCTATTTCTTTCTGAAAACAAAAGGTTAAATTGCAAAGGGATGGGATAAGTGCATCCAGGGTGTCACATGGATATTTTTTGCCTTTCAAAGCTTCATGTTGTTCATAAAGTTATGAATGCTGGGAGCTTTTCAGGCTGCATCTCTTCAGGCTGCTGCTACTCCAGTGCTACTTTCCAATTTGCCATGGATAGCCTCTGAAGACTGACAGGGCTGAAGGCACCCAGTGCCAGTGTAAATGAGCCCCATTCATTTCTTGCCATGGGCATATGGCATGTCATTGTCCTCGGCCACCGAGGCAGAAGTGATGCAATTTGTTGGCATGTCCTGTCACAGCACAAACTATCTATCCCACTGAGCCCCTAGAAAACAACAGAAGCCAGAAAAGGGCAGCCAAAAACTTCACAGCTTTATCACAAGAACACACATGCACACACCACACTGGTTAAAAAAAAAAAAATAAATAAAGAATCCCTGTCCTTTTTTGGTCTTCTGTGGGATTTATATTTTTTAAATTTCTTCGGGGTCTAAAAAGTTGTCTAAACTGGTATAAAGCCTGATCTTTTCTACATTTCCACATTCAAGAGAGTTAGGCTTTTGATTTTTTTTCTAATTTTAAAATCTAACTTTAGCATAAGACCACTGAACTTGCAGAAGTTCAACATGTGTTTGTTTAATGCTTTTAGTGGGAAGTTATGAGCTAAAAAAGGAAGTCAAATATGATCTCTTCTAATTGGAGAGGTGATACTATATACTCCTGAAAAACTATTAAAAAATATCACATTCCCTGGCTGGGAAGAAACAAACTTGTTTGTCTCATCCTTGAATTAACTTAAAACTTGGAGTGGCTCAGAATTCATAGCAGAACTTCAGGATTACTTAATGTTCCAGTGAAGTGAAACTGAAGAGAAGTGTGGGGTGGAAATCCAGCCACAATACAAAGCAACAACAAAGAAAAGCCTGAGCACAGAGAAATTCAAATGTGGGAAAGAGAGAGGGGGAGAGAGGTAAGAAAAAAGCAGAGGGGTGGAGGGATGATCAGAGAGCTTCTCAGTATGAACAAAACAGCTAAACTTACTCTAACTTGCTCTGTCCACATTTGCACCTGGTATGCATAGTTGTCAAAAAGCAAGGACACTGAAAAAAAAAAATTGAACAAATAGCAGAAATTCTGCAACATTGAGAAGACTGAGATTAAAATACAACAAACATTGGACCTATCTTCCTGCCCAAAAGCCAGCTACCTGTGCCTGTCCATTTTCTGGACAGAGTTCCATGTTTGGTGTCTAATTCAGCATTTTCTACAGTGAGAAAAACATTTCATTTAAGTCTGCCTTAAAGAAAATGTTGTTTTAAATTAAGGAGGGAAAAAAAAGGTTTTGACATTAAACAAGCTGTGTGAAACTCCAGACTAGCCTGAGAGTTTTCTAAAGCCAAAATCCTACCATATTTCCGAATGTTGCAATATGTATTTTGTATTTGCATTTGTTTTGCCCTTCAATAATAAGCTGTGGTGCAAGTAAGTTGTGTGCAATAAGTACTGCTGCAAATCAGGTAATTAGAGGTGACTGTGATCAGATTTCCACTGTAAATTAAGTAAGTGACAGAATGAGAGTGCAAGTTTTACAAGGGCAAATTTGTACCCATAAAATGAAGTCAGACATGCTACAGTTTAGTGAGAGCTGGGTCCAAGGTTGAAAAGTTCAAACCCAGAACTAAACTTCTACCAAGCTTGCAGTATTGCAATATTAAATACTATCATTTTGATTTGAGCCCATTTCTAATTATATTACTGGGTTTCTATAAACCAAATCATATGCAACATTTAAGCTGGGATGTTCAGGCTGGTTAGATTTAGAAAACAAACCCATGTTAAACGTCAGAACTAATTTTTGTAGACACAAAAGTATCATGCTCCATATGGTTCACATTTCTGAGCACAGAGTTTTTTGCACTACCTAGGCCAAACATAAGCCTGTGTGACACACATAACTGCATGGGCTGTAATTATTTCTATTTAACTGAATATCTATGGTACAGTGATTTCTCAGGTTTATTTGGCAGTGCAAAGACAGTTGTGGAACATGTTATCAACTCCCTTCAGAAACAAAAGAACAAATAGTTCTTCCCAACACTTCCCCTTTGAGATTTCAGTCTGAGCCAGTACCACCATCACAAAAACGACATATTTGAAAGTTTATGTGTTTGCTCCAGCCAACACCACATTTGTTGGCATTCTCACCCTGAGTTTCCTTCTGAAAACACACATTCCTGGTGGACTGAAAGCCCTTACATTCAAAGGTGATGCTTCTCATCAATAGACACTGAAAATCCAAGAGGACTTTTGTTTAAAACAAAAAAAAACCAAACAAACCACTTGCATCAGAAAAAAATAATTACCTTAATCTTTCAGTAGATACAAACACAAGTGGAAGGCTTCAGCTATAAATGAGGTGGCTGGTCAGTCAGCAAACATCCACAAATCTTTCAGGACACTAAATGTAAAGGTATGAAAACTATCCCCAATGTGAGTTAATTACCAATACACATAAATCCAACTGACTTGCACTGTTACTGCTCTGAGAATTTCTGAAAATGGACCTTTGGAGAATAAAATAAGTAAAGGCTTTTGCAAATCTGAGTTTTAATTTTCAAATGTTCAGACAAAGAAGCATGTCTACGTGTCTGATGGGGAGTCACAGTGGGCAAAACTAAAAGTCACCACCCATCAGCTGTGAATGAGTACGCTTTCTTTTAAACCAAACAATTAGTTCTAGTAAAAATAAAGTTGTGGAAAGCTTCCTACCTCTTTGTAGGACAGAGAAAAAGATGACATTACTGGCCACATGATAAGCCAATGAAGACCACTTGGAAAAAGATGGATTCTGTCACTGCAGCAGCAGAAGTATTTAACTCAAAAACATATTAATAAAAAACCTGGAAGGAGTGGAGTGGCCCAATCTGTTTGATCAACATATTGACAATGATTACAAAATGTTTTGAGCAAAGCCTTCAGCATCACGTGTGCAGAGTCATGAACCAGGATAAAAACCATCACTTCTAAAGTTACACTTGCAATATTTTTAAACTAATTTATTCTAGTGATAATGAACTTGTATTTTTATATGGTAGTGAGAGGTTACCACATAGCATTGCACTGTGTAGTGTCTCTTCTAGAGCTAAATTCACATAACCAGGAAAAAAGGGGATTTGGAATAGAGGTAGAAAAGTATGAACAAGATTTCAAGGACAGGTTTTATCAGAAGGCAAAAAATCTCAGAGATTCCATGACCTTCAGTAAAGGAAAAACACATTTTTTTTTAACAGCTGGATAAATGCGCCCTTTACTCCAGGGCACTAACAGTGCCAAAATAGAGAAAAGACATGAAAGCTCCAATGCAAAATATTAGTAGAAAATAGACTTTAGTATAGAAAATAAGGATGCTGGGGACTAAAGTTTGTATAAAATGATGGACAAATGAAAACCAGTGAGAAGGAATTCCTATAAGTCCACCAGAAAGAATTCTTAGCAGAGAAGGGGCATTATCATAAGTTTCTAATGACACAACTTTGAGTTTTAATAATGAATATTGATGCTATTTGTATAAATATGAAGATAATGTAATAAATCATTATTGTTGTAATCAATAATGCATTAGGGAGTGCAACACTGGTAATTCAGGACACAAAATAAAGAAATTTCTAAGTTCATGAATTTGATCCTATGTAAGAATTCAAAGAGAGCTGATACTGAAAGATTTTGGGAAACTGAAAGACATCTAATGTGTCATCACTGGAAAAAGTATAGCTAGCAAAATTTACTGGTCATACAAACTTAACTAAAGGAAGAAATTATATTTAGCTGTATGCTACTTTCTGTATGGAATCTAACTTTCTACTCTGAAAAACTCTAATGTAGCCTTTGGCCAAACACATTAATCAAAGTACATCAGAGCGTGAGGAAACAGCCAAGTGCCTGGTCCTTACTGTGCTTTGAAGAGTGGCATATTTATATTTAATAACACATATATTTGTGGTTAAAATTTAGGGATAGCAAAAAGTCTGTTAAAACTGGAAGTGAGGAGGAGGCTGGCTGGCCTGTTGAATGAGTGCCCTGAATCCGCTGGAATTCTGTGTCCAGTGTGCAATACAGCCAATTCAAAGTGAGGTATGTAGCAAAAAAGAAATGTGGGACACTGTTTTTCTTCAGGAGTTATTCTAAAAGGGGTGCAGATGGCATGGTGAGCACACAGCTCAATGGGCTTCTGTTTTGATTTCATGGAAAAAAGTTAATCTAATTGTTGAGTGAATAAACAGAAGAGACATGAGGGCAACTAGGACCAGGTCTCTAGAGAACAAGACAGAGATATTGCACACAGCTTGTGCTCACTTTCTAAAAACCATATTGAAGAATTGAAGAGGGTGAGATAAAAAGCCACAAAACTTATTTGAGGCCTGAAGGAGCTGTTTTTTAGTGGAAGACTTACAGAGCTCCATCCATTTAGCTTATCAAAAAGAAAATTGATAGGTGGTTTGATTACAGTACATAAGTGCCTTCACAGGAAGAAAATACAAGGTAGTAAGGCCTCTTTAATCTAATACAGAAAGGAATAACAAGAACCAATGGCTAAAAGCCAGACAAATTCCAATTGGAAATAAGCCACAGTGAGAATGATTAACTGTTGGAACAAACTACCAAAGGAAATGGTGGATTATCCATCTCCTGATTGCTTCAAATCAAGGCTGGATGCTGTGATAGTTATAACCAAACACAAGGTAGATTTTACTCTAAACAAGAGGTGAAACCAGATGAACTTGTTTCTCATGCTCCATTCTCCCCTTAAATAATTATCTTTTTTTGGTAAATAAATCCATTAATTGAATTAAAAAAATGCTTTTTCCAAAGTAACTTTTCTAACCAAAATTCATCATGAATATCCCATTGCTGGCCCAACGTTAAAAAAAAAGTAAAACTTTCATAGTTGGCTCTATCATAGGTGATTCTCCCCACTTTATGCCTTGTCTTCACATTTGCATAGTGGTAACTCAAATATCTTCCTTTCTGAAAGACCTGAAGTTGCACGGAGAGAAACAAACCAGGATTTCAAAGATAAAGCACAGTAAAATAACAAAATCATGAGTCAAGACAAGGTGGTGTCTGTAATTTAAAATATCCTTCAGAAGCTGTTAGTTTTTTTTTAAGTGTGCCTTGGTACTGAGGATCATCAGAATTGTCTAAAAGTAAGATTAGGCCTGGCATTTTCACTTCCTTCCTGAGGTATGGGAACGACTTTTCTTCTTCTTTCGCTTTGTATTTCTCTTACATACTACCATGTCTAGACTATTTTTATTCCATTTTAGAGACGCTTATCGTGTCTCCACGTACGCAGACACTGTTTTCTGCAAAGTGTACAGGCTATTTTGACTCCACTGTACCCCATCTGAGGGAGGGGGATGGAAACAAACAGCTCAGATCAATACACTCCCCCCTTCTCTTGTGTTCTTTGTCCCATGACACAGAGTCACACATCCTGAAAAATCTACACAGAGACACTAACTAATTTTGAAGGCAAATTCCGCAACGCTTATCTGTTTTTGAGCAGATCTTTTGTTTGAGAGTGCCTCCTTTTTTTGAAAGAGCACCAAATGTTCAAACTATGGAGCAGTCCATGAAATCCATTACTTTCCATTCATCCCTGTTGTGCAAGAAACCAAAAAAGTCAATCTATATCAGCAGGAATATAGGGCTCTCTAAATCTAGTCTAGATGTACTTACTAGCCAATGCATCATAAGAAGTGTATTCTTTGTCTCTTCTTTGAACCTCCATGTTCAGCTCCTTTGAGACAGAGTTTGGAGAGGAAGAACCCCAACTACACAAAGACCATGCTCTTTCAATCTTCTTTAGACACATAATGGGAATTACTGCATGTCTGTGTTAAGGCCTGCGTTAAATAAATATTGTGGTGCTCCAGGAACTCTTTTAGTGTGTGTTTTTTTCTGTGGAAGAACCTCACCTTGCCTGGATTAGTATAAGTTAAAACATTTTAAAAACTTTTCATAGGAAAGAAATGTATATAAACAGACATTCTCCTTAAATGGAGAAAGATTTTTAAAAAATGTACTGTAGATGTGTTTACCCTCACAGTCTTGTACTAGTTAGAGTAAATTCAAAAGTCTGTAAACAACATAAAGCAAAACAAAACAAAGACATGGCTCAGAAGCAAAGTTTTAACATGGTTTTATATGAAAAAGGTCCTACATTAACACTCGAAGCACACTGTATATATGCAACAGTTTGGAGATGTAACCAGCAAATCAGGCATTAGATTGAAATAGCAATGCAGCGTGTGCACCTATGACAATCTAGCAAAAAGGAGTGGAGTGAAGAGCAGGGAAGGAAAGGCAAAGTTAATTGCACGGTTACTATCCCTTTATTCCTACAGCACAGTGAAAATTATGGACCTTTAGCTACAGGTATTGGTACATGAGCCAAAACACTAATTCAGGAACTCTGGTCATTTGAGAGGCATCTCTTTGATCCAAGAAACAGTGACTTCAGTGTAGAGCAAGACTGAATGTGATGGGAACGACCTTGCTTGTTCCAGTCAGGGGTAAAAGCACATTGCTTAGATTAAGAATGATCCAGATTTTCAGAATCTCCTTGCACAAGTCCAGAGTTAGATTTTCAAAGGGCTCCATGTCCCATTTAAATACTACAGGGTCAGCAGTCATGACAGAACACAGGCCCCCCCAAGCTATTTAGCAGAATAGAGGCTGAAGGCACCAGCTGAATATGGGGTTTATTTTCTTGTACTGCTTAATATCTAAGAAGGTTATTTTTTAAGTTTAGGTCCCACATCATTTGTACAAACAGTGCCAAAGGGATTAAAGTCATTATTTTTTAAAATAATGAAAGGTGAATTTCTTCCCTGTGTTTGCAGTGGCTATGAAGAGGGCTTAGGGAAACTGGTCTAAACTCTCTGTCTCCCCTAAAGATGAAGTGGTCCTTGTAGTGCAGCTGCCAAAGCTTGCCCCCATGTGCAAATATCTCCCCCTTTTTTCTTCCCTTCACAGCAGTAGGAATTAATCAAGACTTCTTGTGTGGGGCCAAGAGGAGGGGGAAAGAGGGGAAGTCTGTCATATGTCATTAGAATTGTGATTGTACATGTCACCAATGACATAGGTGATTTGAAATTCTACATATGATTTTATGAGAAAATGAAGTAATCAGCTATAAACACATTTATACATAATCTTGCTTTGACATTTATTTTTAATGAACCAGGGAAGTCTACTCTCTTCTTGAGGTCAACAAGAAAATAATTCTCACTGGAAGAGAACATTTTGGTTATTACACTGAATGAAATGAATTGTATAATAAACAACATACAGTGGGCCTGATTCCATCTCCTCCCAAAGCTGAAAATTTAGTAGGTTGTTTTTCCATTACAGTTATGCATCAGGTGCATTCAACATAACATCCTTCTCTTAGAATTACATAATATACATAAGGGGAAAGTGTTGCTTATTACAAATTATTTTGACGGGTAATTCTCGTTGAGATGAAAGCTTTAATTTCTATGAGAGTTCTAGAAATCAGGTGAGACTGGCAGCAGGTAATCAATCACAATTACATTTAATCACAAAATTCAAAAGTCACAGCAGTTTAAAGTATACTTAAACGCATACACACATACAGGTTATACCCTGAAATGATTTCATTTTGCATAGGAAAAAGAAGAGGGGAATACAGGCTTATTTATTTTAAACAAGATTACTTATTACAGTGATAAAAATTAAGAGTCTAGACAAGCAAGGAACCCTGATTCTAGTAACATGGTTTATTGTTAAGTCTTCACATAAGGCAGGTAGTCCAAGAGATTTCGTGCAGTGCCAGAAAGGATGCACACAGACAGTCCACTGTAGACTTAGGAGTAAGACTAGGGCATTAGTGGATGCCTTATTTTGTCTAATAAAAATCAAACCACACTAAGTGCATTTTGGCTTCACTATTTTCCCTCCCTGAGAGGAATGTTACAGTTTTACCCCATCACACATCAGCGTTGCAGGAAATCTCTCTCAGTTTCATTCTCTCCCAAGGGACCTGAAAACCGCACTCCTCGCTCCTGCCTAGAATCCACACTATCCATGATTGGGTTGAACATGCAAGGAGGGCAAGGCAGGGAGGAAGCTCTCAATATGCTTGTTGAAGGTATTTTATATGAAGAAATGAAACAATCACTGGAGGAAGCCAGGTGAGGTGCTTTACACAACAGAATATCCTACTTCCAGACCCAGGACACTCCTTTCTCCCCTGCCCTTTTTTAGTGATACTAGAATAATTGTATAACCAATTTTAATTAACAGTACTCTAGCCAAAATGAGCAAACCATTCTATGAAGAGCTTCTAGTGTGATGAGTAGGCACTAAAGATGGAGAACCTGATTAATTTCTGGTGCCTGCTTTGTTTGCAGAGAACCAAAAACCCATAGGGTGAGCTGGATATAAACACTGTCCTGAATTTGAGATTAAAATTATTCCCTCTTCTGAAAGTCACCTGGGAGGTGAGCAAGATGGGTAGCAATGAATGCCTGGTTATTTGGACGAATTGAATTGACACCAATGGAGAAGACTAAAAAGAATAAATCCTCAAAGCTTCACAATTATGGCAATTTTCTGTAGAATCAGATGCTGTAGGCAGAGACAGGGACCCAGAAAAGGTTTCCCATGTCCTCCATGAATTTACCAAGTTAGTTGCCGGGTCAGAGAAGATGGTGCTAAAGCCCACAGTAAGCAACCCAATAAACCAGCAGTCTGAAGTTGGTTTCAAGCTGAAGCTATGTAATCTGTTCACTTAGCTCCAAACTGAAGACCTGGACAAAAAATGCTGTATTTTTCTGTGAATTTTTCTTCTCAAATGCAATACTTGAAATGAGACTCCCCTGAAATATCTGTGTTAAGGAAATTAAGAGAAATGAAAGTACAGAGTGTTTCTTTTCCTCCAAAGAATTCTCCACTATGGTCCCAAAAATTTAGGAAAAGTCACTGTCCAGCACACATTCGGGTCGTTTATTATTATTCTAAGGGAGAATTTTGACTGGAAGTACCCATGTCCCTGAATACAAGGTAGTTGAGATACAGTAATTGTAATCTCAGTATAAAAGACTATAGAAGTGACAAGAATTACTAGAGAACTACCTTTTTTATTTATTTTATTTAATTTATTTTTTTTTTTAGTAAAAATCTATCATCTGAGACATTCTGTTTCTCAGAGGAACTGACCATCTAAAGCAGTTTGCAGTTATAAACATTTACACACTTTCTACCAGGTCTCGAGACTCAGCTTCTGCACCTGGCACCCTCTTTTTCAAGTACATATTATATTCCAAGTAACAAAAGATGGTACTGCTTTTTAAAAACTGTGCATCCTATAGTCTGTTGTGGCTGTAAAGACCTCTGGTTCTACATTCAAAACAGATTGTGTATTCTTAACACTATGAAGTTATTTCTCTTATAAGATGGCCCAATCAAAAGCCCTTATCTAAGAAAATGTTCATTAACATGTATGTTGTGACAAAATTCTTGAAATTTAGATGGAGGTTTGATGCGATTAAACAAATTCACATGACCATAAAGTATTTTCATGTGAGCTTAATTTATTTTGAGTTTTCAGGATAAAATTGATGTTTAAGCTAGATTTCTGGAGTAGTATTTCTAGAAACAAGTAAACTAGCTCTGCAAAAGGGCTGAGAGTTTATTTTTCATTCAAATTCTTAAATTCTGTTCAAAAATTACTTTTTAGCATACTTTCTTTAAAGGGAATGACAACACACCTATTGACTGTTATAGAATAGAAACTTCTCTGCACATTTTGCTTAGTGAGCTCTAGGGGTTACTATTAGAGAGCAGGTCAGATGAGATGGTCACACTGACTTTTTCTGGCCATAAAAAATCTATGAGGAGTGATAAGCAGTGACCTAATGCTGCTTCTCCTACTGATGCCAATAGTGGAGGAGTGAGGCCAAGGAAGAACCTGTCTGAATTACTACTTCAGTGAAGAGTAATTTAAACAAAATTGAATTGAATTAAAAGGTAAAGCATCAGATAAAACAGGAAATGAAAGGAATTATGGTAATGAGAAGGAAATATCAGTTGTTTGGGCTCATCATCCAGAAGCAAGACAATAAACTTTGAAAGTCCATGCTCTTTGACCAGGTATAGAGGCCTCACAATGAGTTCCAAAATGGCATAAAGACCATAGGAGTGAGATACCTGGGCATTGTGGCTTACATAAACCCTATCTAACTGTCCATTTGCCCTTATATTTCCATGGGCAACTCATATCTTTTTCTGAGTAATTGTTATACAGTGTGAATCTATATAGTCATGGGTTAAGAGAACTAGCCTCCTTTTCCTGGTTTTTCAGTTAAATGTGTACTTTCAGCTAGGATTAATCCAGAGTTAGTTGTCAAGGCATAACACACATCACCCCGGAGAAGACTAAAACATGTCATTGTCCCTGCAATGACTAATCTTAAAAAAGAGCAGAATCTGTTCTTAGAAACAGCAACATGTTTTCTAGCTAATCAATGGCAGTAGCTGAGCTGACACATTCTAGATCACTGATAGAGTAGACAATACCTACATTTTAAGCTCCTGAAAATAATCTAGAGTAACACAGATCTAAAGTAATGTGGTCTGAAACTATTCTCATGAGGGTTTGGAAACCAACTCCTTTAAGTTTCTTTGAAAATCCTCCCTACGATTTTGTGAGTATTAAAAGTTTTTGTAAGTATTTCCACAGCTTTTAAAAACCTATAGAGGGCAAGTGCTGGCAGACAGTGAATATACAAAAGCATAAGCATGTAAGAGAGACAATAGGTACAAGAAAAAAAAGAGTTGCTAATTGTATTCTAATTATTCTCATTCTGCAGCCAGATCTGCAGAACCTAAGACTGGGAAAGACCCTGTTCCTAAATTTAATTTTTTCTTGTTCTCTGCTTCTTTTTTGTCTCAGTTTTCTACTCTACATGACTATATAAAGGTTTGATTCAGCTTCCAAGTCAAGAGCTCACAGGGAATAAAGACTGAGCACATTACTTTATTTTTCAGCCTTCTACTTTCTTTTGCAGTATAGCAGTAACAGCCAGCAGAGTTCATAACACACCTCACAATTTGCACCCTTCAATAAACATACTTACAAGCTGAGCATGGGATTTTGTACGTCTGAGAATACATCTAAACATCTCAACACATCTGAATCCAAGATTCTGTCGCATTGAAAGAAACCATAATTCCGTTAAATTTAGCTACTTTTTACAACGTGAAATGAGCTGAGGATGAGTTCATAATTTATAGTTTTACAGAGTTGGAAGCCCCTTATGCTTGGTATTGTGTGCAAGCAAAATAAAAGAGAGCCCAAAGAGCTTATAAATATCCACCCAAGTCAGACTAAGGATTTTTATCACTGGTGGCATATAAGTATGTTGTCTTCCAACAGTACTTGTTTCTCAAATATAATCTCTAAGGAAGAACTGAACAATGCCAGTGGGAAGGTAAAAAGAAGAATATATCTTATTCTGAAATTCATAATGAAACAAAGCTCACATCATTGACTGTTATGTAAGTAATCCATGAAAAGTTGCAAAACTTGAACTTTGTCAAATGTACAGTGTTCTTTACATCTATATTGATAAATATATTGTTGCAACAGATTTAATTCAGGCAACAATTTGGTGCCAATTTGCAAACAAGGGCTTGAAGAAGTGTATATTTGAAAAACAACATACAAACAAAGTCCTTTTTTTACTTTAATCATTCTTCAGTTGTGATTTGAGCTTGAAATCATTCTGTTCTTATTTTATCAGTACTGGTTATATTCTCTAGGTGAAAGCCAAGGCTGACCACAAAAATGTGAGAAGATTCTCATGAAAAATCCACAACTGTGGTACTGAGAAAGAAGAGAAACAGCCTCATCGCTTAACTAGTATTTGGATAGACTCCTAGACCGTTATTTGAGAAGCTGTCTGGATTGGCTTATGATAGTTTCTATTTCAAGGGACAATATATTTTCTGACCAGGTGGGTGAATGGGAAGGAGCGGAATATATACATGTATACATACATACATATATAAGTATATATATATTATTCTCTGTTTTAGTGCAGATGGTTTCATTATGTCCAAAAGCTTTATACTGAGGGTCAAATTTGAGAAAGAAACAGAATTTCAAAGAAGAAGTATAACATTTCACTGAGTTCTATATCAAAGTCATCCATAAAGCATCTCATGATTTTTATGATGCACCATTGTCGTGGTTTTGAACCAGTAATTAACAAAAAGGGGAAAAAATAATTATTTATTTCTTGCTGTGAGATATGGATTAAAATAAGAGCAAACCAGGTATAAAACTTAAAAGGAATAAAGAAAAGTTTATTGACAAACTACAAGAATAAGAACACCAGAATAAACTTTTAGAAAAACTTTTTCATTTCTCACTGCTCACTATTCTTTCGTTCACATGACAACAGAGACAAAAACTTTATAATTTTGATGGTTTAAACAATTCTAATTTTCTTATAGTCTTTTCCTCAGTTTCTGTAGAGAAACAGAAGTTCCTTTCTGTTAATTTATGGAGTTTGTCACAAGAAAACTATTTTTGTTATAGTTTCTTGTTTCTCTGATATCAGCTGCTCAGAGCTACTGTTATTAAAGCCCACCCCTCCCATTCCACATCACTCTGAAATGTGTTATGGGTCATGAGTTTGAAGATAGCATTTTTAAGGATAAGTTAGTCAAAGGCAAAAAAGTATTCTTCATCTGCTTCTGTGAGCTTCACTAAGAAACAGTTTTCTTATTGCTTCTCAAGGCTTCAAATCTCTCAGCACTTCACTATACCACAATTACTTCACTTTTTACTCAAATTTACACTTTGAACACCTTATTCCTCTCCATACTCTATTATGAATTAAAGGGGTTTTTTTCAGGACTTCATTGTCCATCTCCATAGTTTTAACAGAAAGATATTTCAGCTTAATTAAAGCATCTCCTTAATTCTCTACCTTTCTTGAAGTCTCTTTTCTTTCTTGCCACTAGTAGTTTATAAAGTCTCTTTTCATGTTGATTACTCTCCTTTTCTCTCTCTGGATGAAAAGATTAATCCGCAAGTTTCATCTGGATAAGAAAGAGTTAAAATCTTGCCCAGGCTTTTGTAGATGGTTCGGTGATCTCTGCTGAACAGGAGCTGGAGCCGTCTGTGATGGAAAGTTCCTCATAGTTGCTCTGGAAAGCATAGTCACTGTTTCTGCTTGCAGCAGGCTTAGAGCTTTTCTTCCTCTTTACTCGGCAGTTTTCTGGTAAATTCTATCACAGCAAAACCTGCAGCCAAGCCAGGAACCGGCCTGGCCCGGCTCAGCCCGGGGCAAGCCCCCGCCGGTCCCCATCTCCCGGCCGGGAGAACGGCAGGCTCAGCTCGGCCCCCCACCCAGGCCGCATGGCCTGGGCAGGGAACGGGAAGCTTGGAGCTCCGCCACCCTTCACAGCCAGGAAACAAAGAACAACTACAGACTTCTGGTTGTACACTTTAAGGTGGGGTTCACAAGTTGATTCTACTTTTCAATGGCTAAAACTGCTGTCAATTCTCAGCAATGACCGATAATTGGTCAGGAGAAAAGACTCCCAGGAGACCCCAGCAACTTTAACTTTCTTAAAGGTAAACTAACCCCATGACAACCATAAATCAGCTAAGTTGACTCATAACCACACTGAAGGCTAGAGGACACGAGGTTTGAATGGCTCAGATATTTGTTACTTGTATATTACTGGAACACTTCATCAAATGACTATTTTTATCTGTTTACTGAATATATATTCTGAAATCCTTATTGGAAGATATTATATTCCTCTTTTTCTCCTATCACTGGTATTTAAACATAAGTTGAGATATTGAAAGAATTCTCATAAAATAAATTTTGTTGCTAGTTATTCTCACTTGATTCTGGTTTTCCATTAATAGTTCTATACTAAAACTATGTTATCAATAAACTGTCCCTATTTCCTTTGATCAGTGATTCTTGGTATTGAAAAGAGGTGGAAGCCTGATCTAATTTTAGATCCAGAATTATGATTCTCTGTATGTTTCTTACAAGACAATTTTTTCACTCTGGATTGAGAGGACTGCATTGGACGTAACACATATATATATATACATAGAAATGCTTATGATATGGCAAAACTAAAAACTAATTTTAAAAATAATGTTGTAATGTTTCAACCAAGGACTTCAAAGCCAGCATGGTGTAACTAAATGCTTTTATAGACTTCTGAATGGGATATAATATCATCTATCCCTTCATTGCTAGATGAACACATTTCAGAATGCTGATAATCTTTTAGTGAAAATATGCACTCCTGATAAACACTTTCATGATGTTTGTAAACTTTTCATGAAGCACTAAGTCCTTGTAAAGATGGGTGTGTTATTGTTTATCCCTTGCTAGCTGGGTGAAAACTGCAAGAAAGGATCAAACTGTGGATGTGTGAAAAAAAGCTGAAGTAAAGCAGTCACTTGAGAAGGCCTAAATAACACAAGGATAAGTTTAATCATAACAGAGGTGACAAAAATTTGGAGAGATGGACATTCCCACTGACCAGATGCCTGTGTATCAGTACAATAATAGATATAAATGGGAGGATCAAAATGTTAGTAAAATGGGGTATTGTTTTTATTCTCATGGCCAGCTTATGAATATAGAAGACTATAATTCAGGAAGGGTAAAGTAAGGAAAAGCTATCCCTAATGTGGAGAATCATGTGCTGCTGGGACAGGGAATACAGCACTGGACAAAGCTTTTTGTGACTATCAACCAGAGGAATCCAAAAGTCTGGCCTCAGTGGAAGGAGGATGTTTTGACTACCCATGCATCTTTCAGAAAAGTAGTTAATGGATAAGACAGTTTTTTCCTGTTGATGGTAATTTTGTTGATTCATAAAGAATTTGGAGGGGAAGATCTTTTAATGATGATTCTAAATGATGGAAAATGCACATATGAAGAAGAAAGGTGAAATAGGTAGGAGAGACCATGAAACGGTCTCTGTGATTATTAGAAAGTGAACAACAGATATAGATACAATAAAAATTATGATTTTTAAGAATGCCAGTTAAAAAACTTGGAAAGCTTAAAATGGGAGAGTGCCAGTTCAGATACATGGAGAGTTTATAAATTAATACAACCATATCAGTGCCAAGTATAAGAGTGGAAAGGAATGACAGAAAATACAAAACCCCACACCCACTACCTTAGGTAAAAAGTCATAGATTTGAAGTATAGGGAAGAAGCAAACTGAAAGGACAGATTACTAGAGTTTGATAGCATCAGCAAAGGGTCTGCAGACCAAAACAGAGAAAGCACAAACTAATGAGAATTTAAGGTAGCACATGACATTACTGGCCCTGATGAAAAGACAGGCTTCTGTGGACAAGAGTGGCCCCTCGCTCTCCCAGGCCTGATTACATTCTTCTGTCACTTCCCTTGCATGAGGTCTGGATGGTGAGACTTCAAGTAAATCAGGTCAGCTTGTGACCAGACACAAAAACTCTAATGTGCCTAATGCAAAAGTAAAAGGGGAGTTCTGACAGATAAACAGTGTTCTGGCTTGCCACACAATTGCTGGATCTAAAACAGGAGATACAGTTGGGACATGCAGATAGGGATACGGGCCAGGTGCTGGAACTGTTTTTTTGGTTTTTTTTGGTAAAAGCTTACACTTGGATTGAATTAAATAAACGTGAAATGAAATTTTTATTTAATTTTGACTTTTCAAATCAAATACGTGTAAGAAAAGTCATCCTTGGACACCCCACAAAGAGGTGGAAGGGCTGCTCATGCAGGCTGAGGACAACTTGAGAATTTACTGATGAAAGATGAGGCTCCAAACTGTTGAGAGTTTCTGGGATTCAAGGGGAGTAGATGACATAAGGAAATAAGTTATAAACATGGAATTACAGAGTATTGGGGCAAGAAATCACGCAATGTGCCAAACTGAAGAAATAAAGGGAAAATGAAAGATGAAGCAGTTCTCTATTAAAAGGAGGCAGGTATTTAGACATGGCAGAATCAACAAATGTAATATGTCTGGACTTCAACAAATCTTTCAACTCAGACTCAAGTGATAAATTTTTTCATAGAGATAAAAGATGAGTGCAAAGTTAATTTAGCACTCTTAGGAAACCTCTACAAAAATTATGATGGTTTCAAATATGAATATAATTTATTACTATTTAAGCCTTGTGAACATCTTTGAATCATAATGAGGAACTTGAAACTGTTAACGTAGGAGCAAAGGTAAAAAATGTGACAAGCTAATTTAGACCTTTCTCTAAGTAAGATGAAATGAACAGCAATACAGCTAATGCCTGAAAATGGAAGGATTAATCCACAAAATAATACCCCTCTTTTATGGATTTCTACCCTTTTGTTAAAGCAGAAGGAGAAAAAAAGCCAAGACTGTACAACATTTCTAAAACAAAGTAATCATCTTAGTTCCTGGATATATTTATTAACTAAAAGTATAAATTAGAAAACAAACAAAGGGTAAATCCAAAGCTGCAGCCAGACCCAAGGTATTCTAAATGTGCCTGTTTAATATGCACTGCAGATTAATGGGTATAACACATTGATTCTAGCTGTACTTTTTAGAGGAGGCGGAGGAGGAGGCAAGAAACTGAGATAAAAAATACAGTCTTTGTTTCAAAAACAAAAATGAGATTGTAAAATTAAAAACATGAAAGTGGAAGAGAATCACTAATAACTATATTCTTTATCTTCCCAAAAAATCAACAAAATCTTGCTTCGCTGTATGTTCCAGTGTACTACAGGCAGGCATTATCCAGCCCCTTTCTGAATGTTGGCAGGAGAGTTTGCTTTCCCAACTCTGTGAAATTCTAAAATATAATGAAAATGCAGCTACCGTACTTTCTAAGCTCTTGGTAGATATTTTCACTTACTTTGTCATTTTCAAGGGGGGAAACAATGGTGGCATCTGTGCCCTGGTGCTAAGTGCTCATTTGCATGCAGAGGCAGAGAGATATCCGTTTATTATCAATTTTATGCATTACTTCATTTCATGGTGTTAAAACAATTACATTCAAAGGGTTCAGCAGTCCACAGCCAAGCTATTCAGGGCTCCAGCAGCATCATATAATAACGTTATTCAGGGAGAGACACATACATCATAGTTTACTGACTTAGAAGTAAAAAAGAGAGGGAGAGGGAGAGAGAGAAGCAACTCCTATAGAGCTGGATACAGAATTTGTAAAACATCAGAGATGTAACAATAAGGGAGAAACTCAGGGCAGATGGACATGAAATGTACTAACTTGGAATCAGTTTCCGAAGAAGCTGAGAAAATTTTTTTAGATGCAACAGTTCTATCAAATTCTCTGCCACATTCTCAATGTCTTTTCTATAACACTCTTCATCATCCACACTGCAAAGCTCCACTTGAGCAAAAACACAGAGACTGTGCACTTCCCCTCGAAGATCTCAGAACACACACCTTGGAACAGCAAACAAACGGTTGGGTCTGACGAGACTTTTTGTGCTCCCTACGTGCAGTGGATTTGCAATCTGATTATCCGGTTACTACTGACAAGGCTCCGCCAAGCCTCCCTTGAGGAATTTACATTTGTCTATCAATTTACATTAGCTAAAACAGCTGTCTGTGCAAAGGATTTCAAGGTTTGAAAATGAGGACCTACCCTCTGACACCAGTCAGCTCTCCAAAAACCAACGGAAACTCTAGCACAGTAGTGAACAAATTTAAGAAGCACATCCACCTTCAGGGTTTTCCTTATTGAATTTGGTGAGATGCTTTTTTTTCAGCAGAAAACAGATTATTTGATTGAACATTTACTGAAATTTTTAAAAATGCAAGAAAAAAATTAAATCAAAGAACTTTTCATAATACTTCACTGCCACAGGAAGATAAAATCAGTGCTGTCCCTGTAAAACCAAAAAGCAATTACCTACTTTTTGATTGTAATTTCGATAATAATCTACCTTCAAGAAAGCAAGTTCAGTGAATCACAGGAGAAGAAAAGCCTTTTTGAAGCATTTCAACATAGAGGACTCATAAAATAAGAAACTGAAAAGGAAGTGTTTTTTATCTGGGCTATTACAGATTTTCTATCATAGAAATTTTCCATCAGTCAATGCACACACAGTGCTCTGATATGGTATGGATCAACTCAAGCAAGAAATCCAAGTTCTAAAGAAAATAGCTTGGCAACTTGGAAAACCAGCTGTTCCCTGGTAATCACCACAAGGGGAAACAAATTTTGTAGCAGTTCTCAAGCTTTGAGCCTTTCTTGAAAGGATGGGGGAAAATATGTTCTGGGCTGTTGCAAGGCCAGAGTGCTGACAGAAGCAAGCTTGTGCTTGGGGTAGGGACAGGTTTAGTGGAAGGAGAGGTACCAAGTCTTTCAGCCTTTCTTCATGGCAAGCATTCCATGTACCAATACCCCCATGGAGAATTAGCAAGTGGCTCCTGGCAGATTTCCTTTGCTTCTGCTCTAAATATCTCAACAGCCAGAATTTCTTTCTGAGCTGTCTACCTCTGCTCCTGCCATAGTCAGCTTTTATCATTAAAGTAATCAGAGTGGCAACAGTATGCAGCTGTGGCACACCTGCATCTAAAGAAAGGCAAATACTCAATGAATTGGCCCGTGTTGATTTTTCATTAGGCTGCTAGCAATGTCTTGTCTAGCCAGTTTAAAGCCAGCACAGTTATCTTTATGCTACATTGCAGTCACAACACTTCCCTTAAGGGCAAAGAAATTGCCTAAGTACCAGTTTTATTGGGCTATACAAATCAAGTAACTTCCAGAACTAAAAAATTTGGTCTAAGTTTTATGGCAGAAGCTTCTACTTTATTTCACTCTGAAGGGCTCCTGAGCTCTGTGGCAATGCCTCTGTAGCACGTGCCATGCCTCAATTCAGGGATCTGGCATGACGTGTTGTGCCGTAGACATCCTGCTGCTGCTTATGGTGGAAGACAGTCCCAGACGCAGCAGGTT